>NW_024882708.1:0-215305 GCF_019059575.1 Amphibalanus amphitrite | reverse complement strand
CTGTCTTCTGCAGAGCTGAACGATTTCCATGTAATCAGGCAGTGATTCACGCCTGTCCCGATCGCCCCTGTCATCAGAACCACACTATCCACCTGAAGGACGTTCTGACCTCCGAGACAGTGCGATTGGATGTAGAGATCGTCTGTGAATGCGACTGCGAGCGACCCGAGCTCGTGCAGACCAACAGCCCCAAGTGCAGCGGCGTGGGCGCACTGCAGTGCGGCGTCTGCGACTGCCCCGATGGAAGGTGAGGTGATGGGCACTGCGACGCACTAGCGGGGTATTTCATTCCTGCTGCTCTAACTCGAACGCAACATTTTTGTACCCAACGAACACACCTGACTCTAAATCAAGAACTGCTTGTCTGTTGTCCGTTGACCATAACTCTCCTCTACAAAAGTATTGGATTGGGTCTTGAGACCCTTCAGCTAACCCTTAAGGTTCGGTTACTGGCTGTGGGTCGCCGCTGACGACCAGTGTGGGGTCTCTCAATACGCCCTGAATGTCTGCGACCCCGCAGGGCCGGCTGGAGCTGCGAGTGCTCCGAGACTCTGAGCGGACAGTCGTGCCTGCCTGACAACTCGACCAGCGGACCCGAGTGTTCCGGACGCGGCGAGTGCGTCTGCGGCAAGTGCGAGTGCCACGCGGGCAGCACGTTCAACATCACGGGCCAGTTCTGCCAGTGCGACAGCAGACTATGCGACAGGTTGGTATCAGAGGGTTAATGCTGGAAGACAGAGAACTAGTTCGTGAGATGATGTTTTTTCGTACTCCAGCGTAGATGGGTAGCCATACGGCTTCCACAGAGAACTAGTTCAGAAGCCTGCCCTACTTCGTTTTTATAAATTGCAACAAATAACTGAATCAGACTCTCAATTTTCAAAGTCAACAGATACTTATGCTCTCGTCTAGCCGAGTTTACGAAAAAAATAACGCGTCCGAATATGGGAGCGTTAAGGTAACATGATTGCGAAGTCCTAAACAGGGTCAATCTGATCTTTGACCTCAGGGCTCCGAACGGCCTCATCTGCGGCGGCGAGCAGCACGGTCGGTGCGAGTGCAACCAGTGCGTCTGCCGCCCCGGCTGGACGGGAGACGACTGCTACTGCAGCAACGACACGCGCAACTGTGTGCCGCCCGGCTCCAGCACCGACCTCGTGTGCAACGGCAAGGGCGACTGCGTGTGCGGCCGCTGTCACTGTGTCAGCACTGACGAGGGCAGGTAACGGGGGACGGGGACAGGCAACGAGAGACGGAAACATGTGACGAGGGATGAAGGCAGGTAAAGATGGACGAAGGCAAGCAACGAGAGATGAGGGTGGGTTCTGGACAGCGTATGCTGGTCACATGTTGCAAAGCAGCGCCCTCAGCAGCCTGCATGCGCACGGTTGAGTCGACCCATCCAGCTCACCGTATTCAGACCGGTTTGCAGTCAGACACACTCAGCGCCGGCTGCTGCGGACCAGTCTCCTCCGTGTGTTCGCTCAGCATCTCGCCCTGTCCTCACCGCTCAGGTACGCCGGCCTGTTCTGCGAGGACTGTCCGACGTGCCGTGGTCTGTGCCGCACCTATCAGCCGTGCGTCGAATGTCGGCTGCACACCAAGGCCGGCACTGGCCACAACTGCTCCAGCTGCCCCGAGACCGACACGCACGAGATCACCCTCACGGACCGGCTGGGTAAGAGAGCCAGGCCGAAGCTGATCTGTAAGGAGTTGGCTGTATGTTTATTTATTTATCTATTCATTTTTATTTATTTATTTATTGAAATAAACATCCACGGGTATGGCACCCAATAACGGATGTATCACAAACATAAAACTTAAACAAATGTTATGCAAACATAGTAAAAAACAAGACGAACTAAAAACTTCTTCTTTTCAAACTTACTGTTTTTCTTTTCTCTATCCTGTCTGTCTGTCTGACTCTCTCTCTCTCTCTCTCTCTCTCTCTCTCTCTCTCTCTCTCTCTCTCTCTCTCTCTCTCTCTCTCTCTCTCTCGCTCTCGCTCTCGCTCTCGCTCTCGCTCTCGCTCTCGCTCTCTCTCTCTCTCTCTCTCTCTCTCTCTCTCTCTCTCTCTCTCTCTCTCTCTCTCTCTCTCTCTCTCTCTCTCTCTCTCTCTCTCTCTCTCTCTCTCTCTCTCTCTCTCTCTCTCTCTCTCCTTATCAGTTACCTCCTTCGTGGACGGTGGATGTAATCTACTTTTCAATCTTTTGAGGAGAATCGTGATTGCACGTTATTGGCCGTCGTAAGTGCTTTTAAAAACTTTGGTAATAAAACTACATGATGATATTAGCTTCCATCAAGCCTCTGCCGAGCACAATAACTGAAAATTAACTTTTGCTTGTCCAATACCTGTCTAGTGTCTAAGGGCGGGCTGCCGTTCTGTCAGCACGTCGTCCGTCGAGCACAGGCGAGACGTTGAAACAGTTGGCGACACATCCCTCGTTTTGTGCTAGCTATTGCAGATCTCAAACCACTATATAATCGCCTCCATATGTCATCCGCGCGTGGTTGTCCATGAGCGCGTGTGTGACGTGCTAGCTCAGTCAAAGCCGCCCCATAGTAGCGCTGCGGCACACCGGAACGTACTCCATAGTAACCACACCTGCCCCGTCGAACCCACGCCTGCTCCGTCGTGGATCGATCACCGACGCATCGGCTCAGCTCGACAGCGGGAGCGGCAAAAGCCTCTCGCCGGTTCATGGAAGTGCAATCGTACCGCATTATCTAAGTTGCAAAGCGTCTTTAACTTTTCCGGCCACTTATCTGTGGCCTGGGCTGGGCACCATGCATACTCGTAGGTCAGACGCAGGGCTCTAAAGAGATTGGTTTGATTTTAAGGCTTTGTTCGCCAGTCTAATAAGCATAGGGGCCTGCGGATAAGTAAATGTTAGGCCCTTTCGCCTGGAGAGGTGTTTAGAATCATCGAATGAAGATGGCGTTTTTGTTTTCTTTCGTACTTTGAGAAGCGATCGAAGAGGAACGGTGGCGAAGTTTGAGGACGAATTCAGTCCATTGAACGGGAACGAGGACTTTATGGCTATTCTACCAGATATGTACTAAATTTGATCAGAAGGTGACGTCATGTTTATCTTGTTTCAGCTTCGCCTGAAGATGGCACCATGTGCCGATTCCAGGATGCACTGGATGGATGCTTCTACCAGTTCCAATACTACTCGGACGAACGTGGTATCACCGTTATCAACGTTATTAAATCCAAGGTACAAACGGGATTATTTTTATGCAACCGCCTTCAGAACAGGCGTTAGTCAGTAACAGTTGGGTATGATCTCAATTTCTCAAAAGCACCTCATTTATTATTGCAATGACTTAAAGTACAAATTGAAGCTGATAGTTTACATGATTTTACAGAGGATAAAAATAAGAAAAGGCTTAGCAACAAAACATCGTAACTATGCATACTTACGTAAGATTTTTGCGCTTAGGACGCTCCACAGCCTCTCTAATTCTAGTCTGTAATTCGGATGAGTGGCTCGGTGCCTGTGGCTGGTTCGCTCCATGTGTCCAGTCGGCCGTAACTCGGCCAGCCCGGCCCACTCCATGTTCTTCCCGTAACTGTCCGAACCTGCTCCCCAGGAGTGCTACGAGGTGGATGTGCTGGCTATCGTGCTCAGCACGGTCGGATCGGTGGTGGCCATCGGCGTCATCACACTGCTGCTGTGGCGCCTCTACACCTACCTAGCCGACCGGCGCGAGTACGCCAAGTTCGAGCTCGAGGTCAAGGCGATGAACGAGGCTGACTCGGGCATGGAAAATGAGCTCTACCGTAACCCGGTCACCAGGTACAGGGTGCCCGAGGGCGTGATGGCCAAACTGGAGGAGGAGGATTGAGGCCTCCGACACAGATTGTGGCGCGGCCAGTAGTGAGGCGAGGAGCGGCGACAGGCGGCTGGTGACGACTGGTGTGCCGTGACTGTACTTGGACCCACAGTGTTAGAGACACTCAGTATTTAACAACTGAACAGGGAGATGAAGACCAGAATGACAACTCGCAGGGAAAAAAGAAACGGAAGCTAACGAACTGGAGCTAGAAGAGATAGCTGACTGTGAATGAAAAGATTGGCATGTGTGGCTCAAATGAATGATTATGTAGACCAAAATACATGCAAAGATAATCGACTTGGTCCATCTTGGCGGTCATTTTGTAGAAGTTGGGAAACACGGACTTGTAGTGCCTTATCTCTTCATGGATTTGTAGTGTCTTACCATGTCCGTCTATTCGTATGATGCTATGTGGCGTCGAGCTACGACACTTTGTTGTTAAATGCAGTTTGTTTGCTGAACTTTCCATTATGTTGCTGCTTAGATACATAAACATCTTTGTCGCAATCTCGTCGCTTGCTAACTAGTAGTTCTTTCTGACAATACAGCGCTGCTTTTACCATACAAAATATGCGTTTTACTTTGGCAACAGTTGTTAACGCATTTTTAGACTTAATCGCATGATATCACTTCACATTGTATAGCTGGCCAATAGTTCAATAGCTTTATCATTTGTCCAGGCTTTCAAGACACGCAATTATACTCGTCAAAGCGCTGGAAGGCTGCAGGCCATCTGCACTCCGGCTCCGACTAAATCCTATCCCAGCAACACCAGAGTTTCTAAGTGACCCCTTGCGACTTCCATTTCATGGTTCGTTTTCTATCCCCTACAGAAGCTGTTATTTGTTGCGATTACTAAGGGAATACAGCATGAAGCATTTTATATAATTTGAAAAATTCAAACATTTTCTTTCAAAATTAACCGGGCTATGACTAGAACTATACTTCATGCTTGTTTTTTTTTTGTCACGCTCTTTACACTTGATGGGTGAATGGAACATCAACAGGAAGTTCAAAAGTCTTTATTAAACAGGTCTAAACAAATGGTTAAACAAAACAGATGGCCAAAGGCACTAATGTAGCGCCATGATCACCGGGAGCAGTGTCCACAGGCATGTACGTATCAATTACTAAACAGTGCACACTGCACAGCACTCATTAAACAAGTCTCCAAATACCCAGCGACGATAATTGCATTTATGACTTTCGCAGATATTCATCGAGACACTTTAATCTCAATAGCAGCCTAGCATGCATACAATGTCATTGAACTTATTCACATTTCATCCACGCATTTATAATGAAGCTTCACTAGTAACACCACTAATTAGATAAACGTGGTGCCGTTCATAAAACACGCATTTTGCATACCATCGTCACCCCAAATGTTCTCGATTTCTGCCGTGTACAAGCTAAGCCGTTGAATGCTCACTAGGCAAGGTCCCGCGGTTGGGAAGAACACATATCGCATCAAAATAATCACATAAAAACAGTAAACGGGTGGGCCGTTCCATTGCGGAGGCATGAACAGTGAACATCATTCTGGGCCATGTGAGCCATTAGAATAATTCGAACACAGTAAAACGTCTGCATTTTGATGCTGCCATGGCCCATGAGACAAAAAACTTTAAGAAAAAGTGACGAACATTATCATACTAGGTTATTCAATTCTATGTTTCACGTCACGAAGACGACATTCGTTATTGACGCCCATATTGGTCCCGCTTATTCATGATAAACTATTCATAAATTTCCTTATACAGCATACAGTACAAAGAGGTCAATTGGATACCAACTTTTCGGTATACCGATGCATGCCAATCCGATACCAACTTGGTAATTGGTACCTACTTCAATCCTGTTTTTGATATTTTGTTGGTAGGTATCATGAAGCTTTGCTAACGTATAAGAGGCTGTGAATTTGGTAAAAAGTTGGTATTTCCTTGGTATTCCCAAGTTGGTTCGGTTTCGGTATATTTCCGTGGTTTTGGTTAATATTTGGTTTGGTATTGGTATCCTCATTTTTGTAATAGGTCATCACTAATACAGTACCTCTTCTACATAATGGTCAGCATTTCTATTAGAGACATCTAAGGAAAAAACTAAAACATATTCATAACACTGCCCAAAACAATAAATCGAGCATCTAAATCAACTACCTATTGATAAATACAGCCCCTTCGGTTAGTAATTCCATTGATATCTTAACATCAACTCAACCATTCTCAGCGCGGTTCATCGCCGCCAGACGCCACTCACAGATCCACCTAGAGTTTGGTGGATTCGACACGGGCTCCGTCCTCACTTTGAACGATTGTAGTGAGTGTTGCCGTGCTAGTGCCCGTGGGAAGCGTCTCCTCTACCGCTGCTCCTGTCGAAGGAATAAACTCAAATCGGCAGATAAAAAATACACATAAGTACAATATGTATACGGCTAAATAGTGAACGAATGAGAAATAATCAGATAAGTAAAACAATAATTAAAGTCTTTGTCAGTAATGTCAATGGCATTACACCCCAGGTAAATTACTTCAGCACTGTTAGTTCGTCAAAAAGTTGCACTCATTTTGTTGGAATCCTGGCTAAATAATACCAGTATAACGCCTTTTGGGGCGACTAACGGAGCGAGCGAGAGGGTGAGCCTTGCACGTGCGAAATTTCGAGGGGGTACCTCCAGCTGACTTGTGCACGGCACCCTACTAACCGGTCTCTAGCGATGTGCCAAATTTGAGCATAATCGGCCCAGCCGTTCTCGAGATCTGGAAGCGGCACACTGCACGTGCGCACGTGCAAAATGGGTCCCAACTGACTTTTGCACGGCACCCTACTAACCGGTCCCTAGCCATGTGCCAAATTTGAGCGCCATCGGTCCAGCCGTTCTCGAGATCTGGAATCGACCCCTGCACGTGCGCACGTGCAGCAGCACCCCAACTCCGGCACATGGATATGCATTGCCTAGTGGGTGCCTACCTTCATGCCAACTTTCAGCGCAATCGGCCAAGTAGTTACCGAGATATTGCAACAATTACAAAAGTGACACCTCTTCGTTTTGCACGTGGCACGCGCATAAGGGGTCACCCACATGCATCGAGGATAGTCCAATACTTGGTAGAAGGAATGAAGCTACCGTACACAAATTACCGCATGTAAATCGGTCAAGTGGTTGCTGAGATATAAGCGTCGCAGAATCGTGACCACGGCCGGCCGGCCGGCCGGCCGCTCATACTCAGAAATTTCCGTTATTCTACGTAAGACTCCGCTCGCTTCGCTCGCTCCGTAACCAAAATGCATATTCAATACCCACTGTGGATTCTGTGCTTTACATGGCTAATGAAAGCACTCATTAACTGTTCCGATTGGGACTCCCGACTGACCTTCGGCCTTCTCGCGGCGTTTGATGTGTCCGTGCAGGCAGCAGTAGTAGACGACCGCGTAGAGGATGCCGGCAACGCCGCTGGCAACTCCGATGACGCGGTAGGTGAACTCCATGCCGTAGGAAGCCATCAGATAGCCGCCCACGAAGCTGCCCAGACCATGGCCTGCCGCACGGATAGACCACATGTTACTGAGTGATTAGTTACCTACTCTACTCCACAAAGCCATGAATAGCTCGGTAGCTAAGTTTTCAGTATTTAAATAGCTTGAAACTATCGCTTGAAAATCATAGCACATACATAGATGGGCGATGCTCATATATGCAGCGTACGTACATTAGGCCGCAGGACCTTGGGGCAGTGTTAGGTTGTTCCGGCGAACGGCGTTCCGTCGTGCCGGACCATGACGAGACCGGTGACCGGTGTCAGGTCGCGCCAGTTCGAGCCAATGAAATACAATTGCAAGATGGTGGAGAAATTATGCAAACAGAGCTAGCTCATGGAGGCAACGCCGTTGCTAATTCTTTCCGGGAGCGGAAACCTATATGGCAACATCGAAGGCGCCTCACAGATAGAATGCTTTGATGAGAAGTCTCAGTACCAAATACTAAGCCTCCAGTGTACAAGAATGAAGAAACGCCAATTCTAGACAATCTTGCATGCCCCGTAGCCGTGCTGAATCTTGTGTTCACACGGAGGGGATTTGGAACATCGGGCAACGCCCAAAGCTTTTTGGACCTGAGTGTTCTAGCCTCCGCATCGAAAGACGCTAGAGGTTATAGAGAAAGCTTGAGACTATCCTTTTCCCATGATCGGCTTAGCATTTTCTCTTATGGAATACGTGTGAGGCTCGTTCGAAAAAGATGAATTTCGCATGGGAATCCAATGGTAGATAGTATTTTTAGCACCGATTTGGTCTAGTGCTACCAACTTTTACTGGCTTCCCCTGGTTAGAACGTTCCATGGCAACTCAAGAACGCTGCCGGCCCTTATAGAGTAAGCAGTGCTTTGAGCTGCCTATCGCCACCGCATCGTTTAGACAAATTACCGTGGCTCACGGCTGAGCTGAAAGGATCATCCTTTTAACAGTTTTAAGCATCAGAAAACAGCATTAGCGATATTTTCGATATGTTACCATTACCAACACTCCTTTACTAGTACTAACCTCATATATGTGAGTCTCACCGGCATTGTAGTGGAGCATCCCCGAGAGTCCGGTCATCGTGGCGAGCAGGCCGGGAGGCGCCAGCTGCGCCGTGTAGGTGGCAGCGCTGTTCCACATCAGGTGCACAGTGACCACCTCCAGCAGCTCGAACGGAAAACACAGCCAGGGCACCCTGTATAAAAAAAACAAAACGAAAAATCGGTAGGGAATCGAATGACGGTGCATGGCTACAGGGGCAAAACTGTCTGAACAGGTCGACCGTTAATCGTACGGTAATCATAAATCACAGGTCACGAATGCTGAAGTGACGTCTGTGATTAAACAATGGATTGTGCCTTGAAAGCGGTAAATATGGGCTAACTAATCCAGCATGTTTGGTATAATATAGGTGCACATTTTTAGAATGAAGTCAAGGCTATAGAACTCCATGCAGTCTTAAACACGCCTTCGTCCTCACTTGATGAGCGAGTAGCCGACGTAGCGGACCGCGTAGCCGAAGAAGGCCATGATGAGCACGTTGACGTGCCCGATCTTCCTGGTGATGGCGTCAGACCACCAGTTGAACGGCATCGAGGCCAGGCCGGCCACAGTCATCGTCAGGCCTGCGGGTAGGCTGGGGTCTGAACGACGGGCAACGCCACACCGCTTTTGCCACTCGACTGTTAACCCGGCCGGGCCCGGGGGTAATCCCAACCACCGCAGCCCGAGGGGCGTTTTTCGCCCCCCCCCCCCTGTCTAAATCCGTAAATAAGGGAGCTACGCAAACACAAGTGATGCGAAACGAAAGGTCCTTATGAGACGATTCTAAAGCACCCAAATTTTTTACCTCAGGTCAGAGATCAAGGTCAAAGGCAAAAACCGGCACATGTGTAGGGATCTCAAAATAAGCGTTCTAGAGGACGGCAGGATGCATAGAACCGGCAAAATTGTGTGTCAAACGAAAGAAAAGAATCTGAGGATTCCAAAAATGTGTTCAATATCAAAGATCAAGGCCAAGGTCATGCTGAAAATTGACCTCAAACTTTGCACTTTTTCGTACATCTTGCGTGCTAACTTCCAAGACGTTTTGAAATGTTTTGAGGCTTATCAGGTCCCTATTTGTGGTTTCATCTTACAATACAAGGCTGCTCTAAGGTCAAGGTCACAGAAAAGTAGTCCTTGCTAGAGGCTATTTCACTGATTTAAACAGCTTGGGGTCGTTGATCTGACCTCTGACCTCAGGTCACCAAAACTATTTTTCCATTTTTCTCTAGATCAAACGTTACACAACCGTGCTCGTAATTTGTCTTTATCTCTGAAACTATTTTCAGCAGCCATTTGAAGTTCGCGTCTGTGACGCCGAAGTTTGCCGTGCAGGATACTAGAAAAATCAACCTTGTGACGTCATCAATGGGGCTAGGTCTAAATTTTTTACATCAAAAGATGTCAAATTGATGGGAGAAAAGGTACTGAAAGTTTCGCTTTCCTATCCCTAAGCTTTCGAGAGCTATCGCAAATATTCGCCAGGGGGGACGAAAAACGCCCCCCCCCCCGGGCCCGCCAGGGTTAACCCGGCCGGGCCCGGGGGGTAATCCCAACCACCGCAGCCCGGGGGGGGGCGTTTTTCGCCCCCCTGTCTAACTCCGTAAATAAGGGAGCTACGGAAACAAAAGCGATACCAAACGAAAGGTCCTTACGAGACGATTCTAAAGCACCTAAAATTTTTGACCTCAGGTCAATTTTCAAGGTCAGAGGTCAAGGTCAAAGGCAAAAACCGGCACATGTGTAGTGATCTCAAAGTAAGCCTTCTAGAGGACGGCAGGCGGCATCAAACCGACAAAATTGGGTGTCAAACGAAAGAAGAGAATCTGAGGATTCCGAAAATGTGCTCAAAATCAAAGGTCAAGGTCAAGGTCACGCTCAAAATTGATCTCAAACTTGGCACTTTTTCGCACATCTTGTGTGCTAACTTTCAAGATGTTTAAAAATGTTTTGAGGCTTATCAGTTCCCTATTTGTGGTTCCTCTTACGATACAAGGCTGCTCAAAGGTCAAGGTCACTGAAGAGTATCCCTGCTAGAGGCTATTTCACTAATTCAAGTCAGTAATAATAAATAAGACAATTTTGCCATCCGGAAGCTCTAAATGAAGGCTTAGAGGAAAATAGATGCCAGATTCGTGATCAACGGGTACAAATCCATCATAAACGACCTTTCATGTGTCAAGGTCAACCAGAGGTCATTCGAGGTCACATGAGGTCAACATAAAACTTGACCTTTTCCGAACAAAATATATATCATTCGACGCGGCTTGACAAGGCGAATGCGATGGTACCACTGCCGTAGCTCTAGGACCATTTTTGTCGAAGTTATTTTCGAAAAACTAAAACCACATTTCGGGGTCGTTGACCTGACCCCTGACCTCAGGTCACCAAAACTATTTTTCTCTAGGTCAAACGCTACACAACCGTGCTCGTAATTTGTCTTTATCTCTAAAACTCTATTTTTAGCAGCTATTTAAAGTTTGCGTCTGTGACGCCGAAGTTTGCCGTGCAGGGGTCTAGAAAAATGAACCTTGTGACGTCATCAAGGGGGCTAGGTCCAATTTTTTTACTTCAGAAGATGTCAAATTGATAGGAGAAAAGGTACTGAAAGTTTCGTTTTCCTATCCCTAAGCGTTCGGGAGCTATCCCAAATATTCGCCAGGGAGGGCGAAAAACGCCCCCCCCCCCGGGCCCGCGAGGGTTAACTGGTGAGGTGCACAGCTAATCGCACCGACTGTCCCTCGAGGGGAACAACAGTTCAGGCATATGTTTTGACTCATATAATCATACAGGAATATAACTCATATCCTTACAGAAAATAGAAATATAAGTTATGTTCGTACAAAAAAGTGAAGTGGTTTGGTGTCTGGTGATAAAATAAAATAAATCGTGCTCGTGCAAAATAATATCTCATAAATTCTTGTATGAACGGACAGAAATAGCACTGAAAATATCTTACCAAGCATATAGGTTGGTGCGTTGAGCTCCTTGAGGAAAATGAAAAGAAAACTTTCCAAAAATCCCCACATGACGCCCAGAAATAAGACGACAAACAGAAAAACCACCGTTTCAGGGCGTTTGAAAATCTGAAAACAGAAAAAAACGCTGAAATTGAAACTAATACTTCATTGCAATCTACAGGCCGAGTTTTTAAACATAGGGTAAGGGCGGGTAAGAGTACGCGGGCGATAAGAGTACGCATCAGCTGTTTCGGTTGCTTAGCAACGCGGGTTTGTCGAGTTCATAAAGTGACATGAAGCCGCCAGTGCGTGCATGTCACCAACGGAACGTGGGCGTTGAGCGGCGACGCTGTTGAGTTTAAGGCGATGAATATTATTTTCGAGCGTTATGATATTATTATGATATGGTACAATAATTTTGATACTTGGCAATTGAGATAAGGTACATTTCCGTGATTGTTGTGGGAAACTTGTGAGGTTATCTGGGGAACTACCGTACAGTGCAATATTCTGTTTGCGAAGTTTTGCACAACATTTCGGGGTTGTTTTGTGCGCGAATTGCATGTACGGTAAAAGGACGCACTGTTCAGGAGGGTAAGAGTACGCAGAATTATACATTAAATCGAATATACAGAAATATAGAATTATTAATCTATCGCTCAATGACGTTTGTTTAGTAGGTATATCATCAATGGAGCACTGTGATGCAGATGCGTACCCGGAATTCTTCCAAATACGAGTTATTCTCCTTTTTGATTGTGCATTTTTTTTTAAGAAACACACGACATGATTATTTCCTGATTTATAGACTTGAAAGATTTATTTTATGTTTTTCTTTTTTGGATACTAGAATTAACTTAAATGCCTTCTGAGTTTGAAGTTAAGCATTTGGACAGTGCAAGCTGCATAGGTGTGTGTTCATATGCTTGCGTACTCCACCCGCCTGGCGTGCGTACTCTTACACACCCCATATGGTAAGAGTACGCAAGTGCAACGGTTCAGAAAATGTCAGTTTTAGACCACTTCCATTTACGCTGAAGGATCGTTGCCCCATGGTTGATGGCTAATTCAATGAACTTTAATATTCCCTATTTGCGATTTCTTTCCTTCAAATATTAAACAAATGAGAGCAAGAAATCCACTAAGTGCGTACTCTTATACGACTTCACCCTACATTGAGTCACGCGAGCACATTACTGTTTATTAATTACTTGCTATCGATTACGCATTTGCCATCGGATCTGTCGTATTTTTATCGAGAAAAAGAAAATGACCCGAAACACTAACCGATTTATCATTTACTGTGGTTGAAATAGGAAAAAGTCATGTCTAGACAAGCCGACTGCTACTCTCCTCCGGAAGGGACTTACAAGGGAGCTATAATTCTCACCCTTACAGGCACACTAATATGTGCACTCGGAGAGAAGAAATACCCCGACCTGTGCCCCCTGAATCTCCGGCCTCTCCCAACTCAGACTCAGACCTTTGCCCCCTGAATGACCTCTCCCATTTCGGACTCTGACCTGCGCCAGATGTTGGAAATGCGGTTTCTCCGGCAGTGCGACGCGTAACCGGGAGGCGAACACGGTGATCAAAGCAATCAATCCACAGACGTCCGTCACAAAGAAGGCTGGGCTGTAATTGGTCGGGCCTGAAATCAGAAAATAAATATAATACACAAGATGAAAATGTAAGACAGCTGCGGTTCAACGGTACTCCTAACTAAGTCAAAAGTGTCCCTTTAGCCGTTAAATACGAGTAATCCGAAGAAAGTATTACGTTGTCGGCAAGTGGTCAAAGCCGCGCGGCTATTCTCTTTGTCTTAGGTAATAAATGATGAACGCTCTCTAAATACGGATACGACGCATGTTCTCAGCAGGAGTCAGGACACCGTCTCTCACCGTCACCACTGAAGACGTCGATGAGCAGCCCGGCCAGCGGCGGCATGATGACGGTGGCCAGGATGGCGGTGACCCGCTGCCGGCCGAAGTTCTGGCCCGGCTCCTTGTGCCTCTTGACCAGCGCCAGGTTGGTGGCGTCCAGCAGCGTGAACGTCGGCTTCAGGAAGAAGGTGGCCGCCACTCGCAACCAGAAGTAGATCCAGAACGTGGTCCGGTTCGAGACGGGCAGCCCGCTGGCCGGCGCGCAGTCCAGCCAGCAGCTCGACGGGCAGCTGAACTCGCCGTGGTGCAGCTGCAGCTGCACGTCGCCGTCGACCAGCGACGCCGGCAGCTGGCAGCCGTCCGAGCCCAGCGGCAGCTGCAGCACGGCCGTGGGCGTGGCTTCGCGGCACGGGCCGTCGGCCGGGCAGAGCAGCAGGCCGGCGCCGCCCGTCGTGTCGGCCGCGTCACACACCAGGGTGCAGTGCAGCGTGCGCGTCAGGTTGCCGCAGGGCGGCGGCGGCCAGTCGGCACACTCCAGCCGGCTGCCGTTGCTCGAGGCGGCCAGCGCCTCCGGCGTGGTGTGAGGGCTAGCCGGGATGTAGAAGAGCATGTGGTGCAGCAGGCAGTGCACCACCAGACAGCCGATGTACAGCTCGCGGATCCGGCCGGTCCGGTCTGCCAGCAGGCCTGCCGCCGACCACCGACCGGGGCGGACCGTCAGCCGACTCGATAGAATTGAATTCAACGTTCATGCATTTGGGGCAACTATTGATGAACAGATTTATTAGGCAGGTGGAATAGCTGTTTGCATGAACAAGGCCCATGGTTCCACGGAATATATAACCTGACTGATTAAATTGGTGTACCGGATATGTCGTATTTTAATTAACTATGGATGTTGTATTGATTTCTCAATAGGGGTAACATACAAAGCAGCTTCCATGACATTGGTGCCCTACTTCAACAAAACCAGTATGCATAATGCATATTGCATATTGCATAGTACCAAGTACATAGGTACCCAGCTCGATGATCATGCATCATGCACGCATTGCAAACAGGTTTGTTCATAATCTTACCTATGACGATGGGTGCCACCAGAGAGGCTATAGGCATGAAGAGGTAGACCTGAGCGACGTCGGCCAGCGTCAGGCCAAGTGAGGTCATCTGCAGGGTCAGCAGCGGCAGGATCGTGTATGAGGCTATCGACAACCGCAGTCAAAAGTGACAGTCAGCATAGCAGCGGTAAGATCGTGTTGGTACTTGGTACAAGGCTGGTACAATCGCAGCGTCAATAGTGACCGCGCGGCAGTGGCCGCATCCTGTACGTGGCTGCCGGGAATTGCAGTTTCGCACCAAGTAGTGACCGTCGACTATCAAGTGCAACAGTCAGCGTAACATCAGTAGCATCAGTTTCACAGCCGGAGTCAGTGCAACGTTAGCAGCTTAAATCACAAAACGAGAATATACACCAAACAGTTTCTGAACAGCGCTTGATTAGTTTTTTACTTTTTGTACACGCCAGTAGGTATTTAACGACTCGGGGGCGCTCAGTGCCGAAGAAGAGTTGCAGTGCCGAATAAGGCGCGGACAGCATCTACGGCATTTTCCTGAACATTTCCCAATTGAGACCATGTGCAAAACAAGGAAACTTTGCAGACTCACCACAAAAATTCCAAAAGTACACCAGCTTGATAGGTAGAAAGTTTCGGTTGATGTGGTACCATCGCCTGTCGCCGATTTCCTCTATCGTCGCTTCTTCCATCTTCTTTTTGCTGGCGTCCTCGTTCATGTTTGAAAGTATTGACAGCTGGAATTGATTGAATAAATCAGGCTTCTGCATAGCAAAAGGCGTAACAGCAGATAAGAGTTGCGTGAATGAGCTGTGCAATTTCTACATTGACACTTTAATTTCTTAAATTTGCCTTTGACATATGGTCTTAAATTTTGCCTTTGCCGATCGTTATGGTGTAGCTGGGCTCAGGTAAAATGAGATTGACAATGGACGGTCCGTACTTAATACATCTAAATTTAAGCGTTTTAAAGTAGGTTCCTGTTTATCCTTAAACTTGTTGATGGTTTGCATTCTTATTTCAGTGCAATTATATTAACCCGCGCCCCATAGGGAGGGGGGGGGGCGAAAGGTGATCCTCTCCTTTCCGTCGATATCTCCTAAAGTATTGCAGATATCGTCCATAAACATTCAGGACCCCCAAGCATCAAGTTTACACCTTCTAGTAAAATGTTCATAAACACTAAGATATGCTGGCCACAAATGACGTCATGTTCTGGATTTTTGACAGAAAAAGGTTTGCAAAAAAAAACTTTCATGCCTAAGTTTTGAACATACAGAGAATCTATAAAGCCAAAAAGGTGTAGAATAAACAGGACTTCAAAAAATGTCATCTGTCATGTGTCATGTCATGTTGTATGCATGTTGTCATTGTCATGTCAAAAATGTCAAGTTTTTCATAACTTAAAAAAAGGAACATAAATTATATAACCTTAAGTCAACCATCGACATACCATATTTCA
Organism: Amphibalanus amphitrite; assembly: GCF_019059575.1. Lineage (NCBI taxonomy): Eukaryota > Metazoa > Arthropoda > Thecostraca > Balanomorpha > Balanidae > Amphibalanus > Amphibalanus amphitrite. Next base: position 199,524 of record NW_024882708.1, on the reverse strand, counting down.
GATCCATACCATATTTCTCTTTTTTTTAGAGGAAACTTATGGGGGAAAAGCTATTCAAAATTGATTGCGTCACATTTTTGAGCTCGATCAATAGCCGTTCTAGACTAGGTAGCGCAAAACTACGACCCCCATTGGATTCTCCGTGACAATATGTACCTATCGAATCGATACCTTTGTATGAAAAATATAAATTTGTAATTCAACCTTCTTTGAACTAACCTTGACCTCACCTTCACCAGACCGTAACCTAAACTGGCCCGATTGGTCACCCCAAATAATTTGATTTGAAATGAAACGATGGCCATTAAACACGCATCACACAGCCCCAATGGGAATCATGCTGTGACCCTTAGTGATCTGACCGCTGTGACTTGACCTGGTATCCAAGTACCTACCTCATTTGTAAAATATGTACTAGCCAAACATTACTCTGTCAAAGATTTTCGATTGCATGCCTTTTACTCGATGTTATAAGTAACATACCTATTTCTTATAGAGGGCCTGTAAACAGTCTGAAATGCGGCCTTTGACCTGACTTAACGTCATCGGTTGCACCTCGGTCAATGAAATTTGGTCATAGCGTAATTCCCTGGTGGGGCTATTGAACGCCGTTTGAGTTTTAAAATTTGTTGGAAACTTCCCGAGATCTCAGGAGGGAAGAAACGCCCCCCCCCCCCCGCCCCCTTCAGATGGCAGGATCCGGCAATAGCCCTACGGAGCGCAGGTTAAAACACGATGTTCCCAAATAGCAATAACCCGCTTCCAACAACTTTTTGCACCATTTTTCAGTCCTTGTTGCACATGAATTGGAACCTCGTGCTGAAAGAAAATGTGCATCACTATCCTCTAATTCAATGGCACCATACTATGCCTGCATTGCCAGATGTGGTATGGATTCGGAATACAAGAATCACACAGGTGGACTTATACGGTTCCAAAAAAGGAAGCTGTTTACTGTTTACGCACATTGTTTTAACTGTATGTTCTATATATGATTGTTAACCTTCCAGGCGGTGGGGGGGGGCATTTTTTTGCCCCCCCCCCTTAGGTTTTTCGATATATCTCGAGAACCGCTGCGCCAATCGTCACCAAACTTTCAGTACCCTCCCGAGAGCAGCTAGCGCACATGGTGACCAAAATTTTTCCAAAGGCTATGATAGGTTGGTCGCTAATGACGTCAGAGTGACGTCATTTTTGCCATTTTCGACCCAAAAAAAGGTTCCGCAGGAAGAGCTGTCAGGCCTACAGCTTTAGAGATACAGAAAAATGTTTCAGACATAAAAGGTGTGGAATTAAAAGGGCTACAAAACTGCTATTTCGGTTTTTCGAATTCTTTGGATTTTGACCCCCAAAAAACAAAAAAATAGATTTTTTGAATATAATAGGCAAAAAATCCAAGAAGTTTTTTGAATTTCGAAACAAAACGGAATACATGTGATAGCCCCTACCGCCTACTATCTACATACCAAATTTGAGATCGATACCTCTTTTTTTTGCCAAGTTATAGCGAAAAAACTGTTCAAAATTGATGACGTCAAATTTTCAAACTCAATTTTTAGCAATTCTAGACCTCGTAGCGCAAAACAAAGACCATCATTAGACTCCCCGTGACAAGTTGCATGGAATCGATACCCATTTTATGCAAAAATATTAACTTTGAAATTTGACCTTTTTTGACCTGACCTTGACCTGACCTCCACCAGAAAGTGACCTAAACCGTACCTGATGGTCTTATAACCAACACCATTGAGTTGGAAATGAAAAACTGGCCATAAAACATGCATCGCATAACCTTAGTAAAGTTGGGCTCATGTGGTGACCCTTGGTGACCTGACCTGTGACCTGACCTGGTATGACCAGTGACCTCTAATAGCAACATATGTACTAGACAACTGACGCCTTATCGCTGATTTTCGACAATATGCGTTTTACTCGGTGTTATAGCGCTTTCCCTAGAAGCCCCGTGAACGGTGAAACATTTTATCTTTGACCTGACCTGTGACGTCATCGGTGACCCCGAGGTCAATGAAATTTGGTTTCCTTCGACAAATTTGACAGGGCTATCGAACGCCGTTTGAATTTTCCGGATCCGTCCAGTAGTTTCGGAGATACGGGGGGGGGCAAAAAAGTGCCCCCCCCCCCCACCGCGCGGAAGGTGGCTGGTAGGCCCACCGCCTGCCGGGTTAATGATCAGTCAGAATTTTATCCGCGGCTCGTCAGCAATTAATTATCATCAGTGATGAGGGCAAATAGCAGGGTGAAATTCGCCCGCAACGTGAGTACCTTAAAGGTAGTGTGCCAGCTTTCCTGGACCGTATGGAGTTAATGGCCCAGATAAGGAGAACCGGATTTTTAGAACTTATCCATACCTTCAAAACTCATGGAAACGTCTTAAATTCTTCAAATTTTGAGTACCCCAGTGCGAAATTCGCCCCGACGGGTTGTCGGTCGTACCCCAACCACATTTCACAACACTATGAACGATAAATGCACACACTGAAATCGCTTTTACCGATATGCTCATCCAATCAAGTTTCGATAAACCCGCTCATCATCATCTCCTGCGGTTTCGAACACGCCTGTTAGGTGGTGCGGTAGACCGCGCCCAAAGCCAGGGCCCCGGCAACGTGAGGTAGCCGAGTCGGGGCAGCGTGCGCTGACCCAAGCCGGGGCCGCGCGTCCTCCCGGTGTCATGTGATAGCCCGGGGCTGCCCGCGGGGATGCGGTAGACAGCGCCCAAAGCTGCGGCCCAAAGGCCCGAAGCCCCGGCTTGGGTCAGCGCACGCTGCCCCGACTCGGCTACCTCACGTTAGCGGGGCTGACCGGGGCCCTGGCTTTGGGCGCGGCTTCTGCTCATACTTCGTGGTGCGGTGGTGGTGCGTCGGGCCGCGCGCTCTGACTTCGGCCAAGAAAAATGCGTCAGCTGATCATTGTCATTTCTGCCACTTTCATGTGGTGAGATGGGGTCATAACTTAAGAGACGGCTGTTTCATATCAATTATTTTACATAAAATAATATTTCAAACCATAAATTAATGTTCGACAGCCAAATTAAAGAAACAATACCACTTACAGGCTTACAGTTTAAATTCGACATTGTGTTGTCTACGATTAGACAGCTGATAACTCATTCCCGTACGTCGTAACTCTATAATGACCTTTGCTTATTGTCACATGTGCGCCGCATTCGTGATTGTTGCCGACGCCTGTTTGCAGGTCAGCCCACTACAGTTGTTATGCATATCGAAAAACCGATAAACTTTTAGGCGAAAAAAACACTATTTTAGGCCCATTTTTGATTTTTTTTTGCGACATTAGGTAAAAACAGAAGCATCTTTTCCTAGGAAAAATAAAATGGGAAATCATTCGAAGGTGGCACACTACCTTTAAAATCGCATTCTTGCATCCAAATCAGCTTACATTTCTGAAAACAATGTTTTTTTCAGTACGCAGCAGCGTATATAGGAAAGAGAAATCCATGAGAAGACAGTGGGGCTACTTTTTTAGGTTGAGGTAGCCTAGTATATAGCCTTTTATACCTATAGCCTAGTATAAATACCTACAATATATTACTACAAAGCCATCCAAAAATGAACTGTCCTTAGCTTATGCTACCTATTGAAAAAAAAAAATGATTCTATTAATTGATATCAGTGTGCTCGCCCATTGCCCAGTGAGTGGTTAGAATCCACAAAAGTGCATACGCCGTAAACATGGCAAGGTAAGGCTTCCCGAGCTGTTAGCCATACGCATCAAGAGCTATGCATGCCTCCCGTGGAACACAGGCCGGGTGATCATTGCTGAAGGACATGACGTAGGGCATGTTCACCACGGCGCATCAGCGTAATTCTTCAAAGCGATGAATGGTAGACAGTGGCTTAGCCTTTTATGTGAAAACAAACAGATTAGGCTTATACGTTTATAATCCATTGCAAAGCTGCCTCTCGGGGACCAGGTGAATTTCAGATCTTGTCAGAAGACTCGCAGATGCTGTTATCTCAGGTGGCAGGCTCGAGACTGCTGCTCATGTCTCATGTTATCTCATGGCCCGCCGGCGGGCTGCGCTACGCCAGGGAGACGAGACGGCGTACCGCGAACTGAACCGCCAGGCGCGTGCGGCGATCCAGCGCGACTCGAGGGAGGACGTCAGACGCCGGATCTCTGAGGCGGGACGATCGGCCATGTTCCGTTGCGTGCGGGGCATTATAAGCGGAAAGTCCGCCGGCCACAAACTACCGGATGTGGCCCCTGACGCCTTGAATGCGTTTTTTACGGAGATCGGTGTAAAAACGGCCCAATCTGTTACCGTCGCGCGTCCCCCCGATTTCCGTGAGCTGCCTGTTCGACTCCCCCGTGTCTCCACCGCTCAGTTCCGTGTGAGACCTGTTACTATGGGAGAGCTGCGTGCTACAGTACTGTGTATGAGCGGCAGCGGGGCGTGTGATGCAGACGGGATTACGATGAAGTTTTTGAAATCCTGCTTTGACTCGATAGCACATGTGATCCTTTGTGTAATTAACACTAGTTTGGTCACCAGTACAGTACCTACGCCGTTGAAGCTCTCCGTGATACAGCCCATTTACAAGTCAGTCGGTACTCTCACCGACCCATCTAGTTTTCGCCCCATATCGCTTGTGCCCTGTCTCTCAAAGATCATAGAACGGCTAGTTCACGAACAGTTGTACTCTTTCTTCGTCAACAACTGCCTTCTTGCTTCCGCCCAACATGGCTTTCGCCGAAACTATTCAACCGAAACGGCACTTATTCAAATTACCGATCGCATCCATCAGGCCATGGATCAGGGTCATATCTGTCTTCTTGTCTTGTTAGACCTGAGTAAATGCTTTGATGTTGTGAATCACGCCAAACTGCTTCAAAAACTTGAACTTTATGGAGTGAACACTGAGTGGTTCCAAAGTTATCTTTCGGATCATTTTCAATACGTTCGGATGAGCTCGCCACAGAACGGACAGGTGACCTCCAAACCGATGAGAAATCCGATTGGGGTGTACCAAGGTACCTCGCTCGGACCTTTGTTGTACACCGTGTACTCGAACGACATCAGTTTGTACGTAGAGAGCGAGGTGACCATCGTTCAATACGCTGATGATACTCAGCTCCTCGTTACAGGCAGAAAAAGTGACATCGCATCACTGGTTCATCGCATGGAGTGTGCACTAAACACCCTGCATCGCTGGTTCATGCAAAATTCATTGAAACTGAACTCCAGCAAGACGCAGCTTATAGTTTTGGGTACGCGCCAAATGTTACGAGGTGTTCCGCCTGTTACCCTTACCGTGAGCGGCAGTACCATCCACGAGAGTGATCGCGTCAAAAACTTAGGCGTGGTGATGGACCGCACGCTGTCTTACGAGTGTCATATAGATCAGCTTGTCGGACGATGCACTGGTCTTCTTATAGGTCTTAGTCATGCCAGATATAGACTACCGAAAGAGACTCTCATCACTATTGTCAACGCATTGGTTTTGTCAACCGTGAGATATTGTATCAGTGTCTAGGTACTGCGGTCGCCAAAAACATGTATCGTGTTCAAAAGGTGATTAACTTCGGTGCACGAGTTATCACGGGGCGGCGCAAGCATGACCGCGTGAGCGACGCACTCAGAACTCTCACCTGGCTCCCGGCTCGTGAACTGGTGACCTACCACACTCTGTGCCTACTCAAGCGCATGTTGGTGACCGGCGCTCCTCAGGATATCGCCGAGCAGCTCTCCACAGTAGGAGAGGGGAGAGAGCGCAACACACGGCAGGACGCAGACCTCGTTCTTCCGCGGATAAGATCCGAGTCCGGCCGAAGGAGATTTTTGTACCGTGCTGTGTCGGCTTTCAATGCCCTGCCTCTCGCTGTCAGGGAGCAACCACCGGGCGCTTTTAAAAGGAATGTGAAACGGCGTCTGGGCCAATTTTAGAAAGTATGCGTGCTTGTGGGCTATGTATGTTTCTCTGTGTGCTTGATTGCGTCACCATCCCCTCGTATTTACTTTTTTCACCTCTTATGACTCGAACTCAAGAATAGCCATGTTGTATGGATGAGTTTTTAAGTGTTCAATAAACAATAATAAACAATAAACATGCTGCCCGCAGCACAGTCACGGAAGATCCATAAGAGCGGAGTTTCAGCATTCAGCAGCGGCTGAACTCGTTGGTAATGTCAATGGTCAATCATAGGTCAGACAGACAAGTATCATCGCTGCATGGCGCTGGCAAGTGCCCGTGCCTTGTAATATAAAGGCCTCCAGCACTATTGAAGATCTTCGTCGCTGGATAGGATAGGAGGCGAACCGTAGCATCCATCTCGTAGGAGCTCGCCGCAGGCAGCTGTTCTACAGGTGATCTGGCATGAGAGCAGTTCCCAGAACTCCCGAACTATGTATAGCAGACGCCGTTCATCAGCCGGTAACCCTATATGCCAGCTGTCTGCCGAGCAATGCCATTCATGGGAAAAACATCTCTCCGTGGCGTATGTGTTACAGATAGATCACTCATCAGGGAAAATGGTATGTTGATGAGCAAAGCCCACTTTATGAAAATGAAGAAGTTCACAGAGCTGAGTCTACGCCTGTTGTGCACATTGAAGAGTGAACGCAGAACTGTCCTCGTGCATGTTCATAGGGCGCGGCTCGGCTGTGAGCCCCTGACATTGCAAAGCCTAAGAGCTCAATAAAAACTCGGACTAAAAATAGATACTCAATAACTATAAACATTAACATAATCACCAACACTTAACATGATAAACATTAATTAACATGAGATGAACATTAATCATTGCATCCCGTATATTTCTAAATTTTCTGCGCCTTATAATGCATCCGATAGAAGTCATTACGTTTCATAAGTGACTTTTCACAAGATGTTCATTTATTGGTCTGGGACTCTACAGCGTCAGTTAATTACGACTTTGTCATTTGCACCGCAGCTAAGTGATTCGTAACGATGCGTCTGACACGTGTAAATACGCGATGATGAGGTGCAGCCGGATGTCGATCAACCAAGTGGCAGCAGGATTGTTTACTGTAAGTCCGCACGTCGCCCGCTGAACAGGCCCGTTCCCGCGCTACCTAGACGGCTGACGGTGAAGACGACAATGACAGATGACTCACAGTTATATAATTCGCTTGTTGGTGCAGCTGACAACGTATTGCAGGAGTTATATAAGCTTACCTTGCATGCAAAGCTTATGACGCCGATAACCTGCATGACGTATATGGAAGCCTGCAGCAGAATAGAACATCCTCCAGTCCATTATTTTGGAATAGCCGATCAAATTGAAGGGCCGTACCTATGGCAAATTGTTAAAAAGAAGCTGATTCACACGAATATACTTTAACTATTTTATATTGGTGGTGTTTAAGCTAATAATTATAGCATGCACTGATGCTTCCAGTGTCCATTTTTTCAGGGCATATCTTGGCATTCTTTGAAATGTATTTGTTGCGAATGGAAAACCGTATCCATGTGCAAAAATCGACAACAGATGTTAATCGAATCGGGAATATTTAACATAGAAAATAATGCACTGTAAATACCTGTGAGGTATCGGTGGAACAAATTAATTGTCTACAGTTCCTCAGCATCAGTTGATTGCACCTATGTGTTGATTCGCTGTAGCTACCTATTGCTTTTAACTGTCTGTATTTCCTAATACAATGCCATTTCTTAGCGCTGATAGGTCAATGGCATATTTATTATCTGTAGAAAACTGACCAATAGTCATGGTGACCATGCTCTTTTGATTAACCGAGTATGGAAAATGAGCAAAATCCTTAAGACTCACTTCATTCGATCCAAGCATTGCGCATTCTAACGTACTGAACGAATGTATGTCAGCTAACGGGTATCTTGACAGGTGCCTTTTACGGCACTCGGATAGCGTTCTGATTGTCAGTCGGGAGTGTAACCTTACAAAGAACATGTCACGCAATAGGATACAGTCTTGGGTTCCGAAACATTCATTGATTGCTAAAAGCTTTAAATTGTTCTCTAATCTCTTTTTGTTCGGAAAAAAAGGTTTTAAGTTACTTGTTGAAGCATTCTAAGCCAAGAAGGCAACATGTCATCGTTTGCATTTCAGCAGTAACAGATGGTAATCTTTAGAATTAAGGTATTGCGTTAGGGGAAGAAATAAGAAAATTTTCTTCACAACCTGCAAACAAATGGTGCACTGCTTGCAACTGATGCACAATGCAGCAACGTCGATACATACTCACAAACTGACCAACGGATTAACTCCCAAAGAGGCGAAAGCCGCGGACCATCCCGTATTGCTGACATGCCGCAGACTGCAATGGGGAAAATCCGTGCACCTGCTAAGAACACGCTGCACGATGCACATTCAACATTTGCTGAGCGCGACCTGTGCTGGGCCCCCAAACACGGTCACTAAGGCGCGGCCTTGGGCCGCGGGACATGAGACAGCAAAAAACTCTCTGGATTCTGAGCCTTAGGGGAGGTTGCATGGCAACAATCATCAAAACGACCAGAAACAATACCAGTTAAAACACCCCAGGATGCATGGCTAACATCAATTCATATCTATCCAGGCATTGCATGGTAAGTGTGCTTCTCTGCACAGGTATGGTAAACAGAGCGAGGCAGTCATGGAAAAAAAATTATAACTGGTTTATCTGGTTGTGGACTTAAAGATACACATCCAAATACTACTTCAGTTATCATTCATACAACGTGCTATAAGTCGGTCACATTCTACCTATGCGTCATCTCATGTGACCGCCCTCCGCGTCTATGGCCTCAAGACGGGCCCGAAAGCATACTGTTTGTCCATTTATCATCCATTACCTTCGTTCCTTACGCCAAAGAGCATATTTACTGATGATGAGACGTTCATTAGCCTTCTATAAAAAAAAACTCTATGCATAGAAATTCATTGGACTTAAATGGGCGGAATTGGAGGGCCAGAAGTCGGTCCATCTCAGCTGCAGAGGTGCCCCGCACAACATTATTTCGTCCTTAATGCGGTTTCAGCAAGGACAGAGTCCTCTCCTGAGACCTCATAAAGGCTTTTTTATGTAGATTGGAAGAAATAATTTCGAGTCTCATGAAATGCGAAAAATATTGAGCGTATGTTGAATTTACCATTAGCGAATAGCCATTTAGTGTAAGGCTTTGACCAAGGTTTTAGTAAAGGGTTAAAAAACATTTAATTGCGCTGAAAGTCTAGAGGCTGAAACATACTCCGCAATCAGGAACACGTCTGCAAAAGCCTATTCAAATGCGTTAAACCGCGGTTGCATCAACCGTACACACCTTCCTCCTTACGTCCGTGAGGTCATCTCAGGTCATAAAAGGTCTCCAGCAGTCTTTGGACAATAACTTCATCAGACGATTGTCTGGCGATCGACTGATACACAACAGCCGTTTTCACGACGGGCTATCCGGCGAATGCACCTGATTTGACCAAATCTGCACACAATTTCTTTTGCAGCAAATATCTTCATTTTATGTTTATTTCAGTGTTTTAATGCTCTCTGATAATATGACAAAGCAGGCATATAAGCAACTAGTGCAACCCTAGCTGATAGCTGCTAAGAGACACACTGAATCTGATTTGACCAAATCTGCACCTGATCTGTACCAGATGTGCACCAAATGTGTACCAGATGGCCGTCGTGAAAACGGCTAATATGACCTTTTCCGTGTAGGTCATGACTTTGACCTTATGTCAACTTTTCCATTTGAACTTTTTATGTCAAATTACAGCTCATTACGATGCGTCTCGACCATCGGAACACGATGCTGGTTAGCGCAATGTCATGCTCTTCTTGAGTCAAAAGTTATTATAGGAAAATCGTAAAAACGGCTATTTTAAGTTTTTGTCCTCCTAAGAACTAAACCGCTGACGTTAGATCAGAACTGAAAGAGCATAACAGAGCTATCGAATTCGCTTTTCTGCATCGCTGTAGCTCTATTGGCTTCCGATTTATGCGCCGATTAGTCAAAAAATGTTGAAATGGGTAAAATTTGACCTGTGAAGACCTCTGGTGACCTGACCATTGGCCTGACCTAAACATGACCGAAGTACCTACTTTCTTCGCCGAAGTACATACTTTCGACGCGGTTAGCGCCGAGCACCGGTCCGGCGCTGGTTATGGCACTTTTTCGATGTTGGGAGTGTCCAAACCGGTAATAGCAAGCCAGACTCCGAATTCACTATCTCAACTCAATTCTGAATACTGATGTAAAAGTGGGATTGTCATTTTAACTCCGATTTTGTAGAAAAATTGTAATATTCTACTTTTAATGACGGACAACGCTTTCCATGGATTTCTTTCATGGATTTTCCATGGATTCCTATTTCGCACAAGTTGGCGATCTGGCTAGCAATGTCAGGGCCGTTGAGGATGGGGTTTTGCATTCGTGTAACCCTTCCAGCTTCAGTAAATTGTAGACTAGAAAGACGTTCAATGTGGATAGTGTAGCACGGTATAAATGGCTGCGTCGGTCACTGATCATGGTCTAGGAAGCTGGGACGCGGAGGATGCCACCGGACCGCATCGTCATGATGCGAGACAATGAGTGGGATCTAAGAACGTGCTATTTTTGTGCGTTATAGGTACTAACCAAATCTTGGTAAAACGTTTGATCCGAGGGGTTTAATCCAGTGACCAGTTGAATGAATAATAAAATATTGCTAGGCATAAGAAGCCAGGAGAGGTACAGAAAGACCATTCCTTATTTGAAGGGAAAGAACCTGCATGGCCCAGTAGCGGCGGAACACCCTCAATTAAGGGGGGGGGGGGCACTGATGACTTTTGGCCCCATTCTTTCCACGCAACGCCCATAGGGCTAATGTTAAAATGCGAAAATCAAAGGGGGCACGGTGCCCAGGTGCCCTCCCCGTTCCGCCGCCTATGGGAAATGCGATTTAAATCGACAGGATTGTATGTATAATTCAAATTATGTTTTTTTCGCAAGTCAAAACAAGCTGAATAACATATATTTCATCCATAGGTATATACTACGTCTTATTGCGCCGAGAGTAGCGCAAGCGTCTGAAAACAACGATTGTCGCTGTAGGCGGCAACCTTGGGAGTTAACCCACTCGAGGCTGCACTTCCGGACCTCACGCCTGCCGACCAGTCATTGCTGTTCAGGGACACTCGGTAGCCTTTTCTCGCGTGAATCAGTTGTATTTATACTGCCGTGCACCTGTACAATGAACAGTGTAAACGGCTTCACCGCGATTTTCTCAATTTCTCATCGATCACTACTGTCGCCTTCGTTCCTTTTGGATGGCTACCTATTTGTTTTGAAGCCTATTTCGCATCCCGAATTTGGTTGTGAATGCGATTCAAGAATGTATTGCATTTAGCCGCTTCCAACTGTTTTCTTGCATTGTTGTTCATGTCCGACCACTGGCAGCCCGAAATCGAGGGCAAGTGGGAGGGGCGTGAGACAGTGACATATGTTAACGGCAAAACGTCGGTCGTTCATTACAGTGTACTTTCCGTGTCATAGGTTTGATATTAAAAAAAAGAACAGGTCTAATATAAAGCTCACGTCCCACGCCCAATGCCCAATTGCCTCCCCCCCCCCTCGGCCCTCCTACCAGCGTTCAGGCGAAATCACAATCACAGCTAACACTGTTCCTGCAACGAAAGCTTCTTCAAGCATTGAGCAGTTGAGCACGTCGTGGTGTTCGTTTCAGTAACTGAGCTGTGGGTACTCACATTGCTTCTCTGACGACAATCAACTCCGCAGATTCAGTCGATGACTGTTGGCTGATTCTCCTCCGTTCAGCACGTCGTCCACGGCGAAAACGTGTCGGCTGCGCCAAGACAGAGGTCCATGCGCTGCGGAGTGCCTGAGCGGTCTGCAGCTCCCTGCCGCGGCGCTGCGACGGTGCCACTGGCGGGCGACTGCCGCCGCGACCGCCGCGCCGGCCGCGCGCCGCGAGGCCACAACGAGCTGCTATTGCCCGCAACCGGTCGTGAAAGATGATCCAGATAGCACGCTCTAATCGCCAGTGAGGCTGCCGTACACACCCGTCAGCGCTATGTATGTGCATTGTGCAGCGAGTGAGTTTTTTTTTTTTTTTTGCCGGGAATAACAGCGACTTTGTTACTTATTGAATTACGGTTTCACTAATCACAGCCAATTCCAAAGTTCTATGAACAAACTGGCTTGAAGCAATGTCTCCTCTCATTTTTTTCATGTAAATCAATGACCTTTTTAGGTACCTTACTTAACCCAGGGAGCCTATAAAAGGAAAACCTCACAAAGGAGTTTCCATTGGGCGGGGGGGGGGGGGCAGAGGCGTACGGAGCTAAAACTTGGTCCAATTGGGTACCCCAATTCCCATATCCTGTTTTTCCGTTGGATTAAGGCCACCTATTTTTTTTTTTTTTTTGTCACAGCCCAACGATGAACGTTTTCTCTTTAAAGGGACCCTCCCACCTTCAAAAAAGTTTATGAATTGGCATGAAAGTGATGTCGCTCGGTTATGAAAGAGCGAAAACGAATATCTACCAAATTTCACCGAAAAATATTCACCGGTTTTCAAGATATTAGACTTTTACTTTTGTTTACTTTTTGGGATCTCCACTGTTCCTTGCGACTTTATTTGGAAGCAATAGTTTGGCAGCTGAAAGTGCGGCACTTGTTGCGCGCAAAGCAGCGAGTTCAGTGACAGCAGCATATATCACCGTGTGCTACAAAACGTTTTAGTCAAACATTTAAAAATCGTTAGATATCTGCGCTGACGTCACACATTCAAAGGGGTATTCCTATGCATTAGCCCCTCTGAATCAAAATGCTGCAATTTTGAAATTCAATATTTCCGAGTTAAGGCATTTCTCGATGTTGTGAGTGCCGAAACCGGTAATTGTAGCCAGGGACCCCATTTTGGCTATCTCAACTCAAATCTAATGTTAAGGTGAGAGGGTCCCTTTAACCCGCGCACCGACGGGGGGCGGATATCCGCCCCCCCCCCCCCTTGAGGTTTTTCGTAGATAGCGGGAAAACCGCGGCGCTATGCGCCGCGAAATTTAGTACGACTATTCTCTCATCAATTTTACACATGGTGTGCAAGTTTGAACTAGTGTTCGCCATGGGCCGGGCCAGCCCAATGGGCCATGGGTTGGGCTGGGCTACGGGTTGGGCTGGGCCCTAAAATATAAAGGATCGATGGGCTGTGGATGGGCTGGGCCAAGAACTGTATAGTGGACTCAGGGGTTCGCGACTGAGACAATAACTATAACTACATAGCTTAACTGTGCAAGACTAAAAAATGAGTTAATAAGGCACGCATGAATGTGCATTGTGCATGTTGCTCGCAAAAGATTGTTGCTTCACTACCTTTGGGTACCTGTGTGGTGTTAATAATTTTTAATCCATTCATTTTTGACGGGCTGGGCCGGGCTGGGCTTAAACGCTTTTACCATGAATGGGCTCGGGCTGGGCCGGGCTGTGAACCCATGGGCCTGGGCTGGGCTGGACTGGGATTTTGCGGCCCGTGGCGAACACTGGTTTGAACCTCCTAACTTTCAAGGTCAGGTCACCAGCTCACTTTGAATGACCCAACCTCAAGTCACTTTTTTGCAACTTTGTCACCGTGCCAGAGCTACAGTAGATGTCGGAAGCCTTTGAAAGTCGCAGGATGTTATAAGGTCATTAGTAACTACAATTTGTATATCTCGGAATTTTGATATCGATGACCTAAGGTCAGGTCAATTTCTTGACCTCCCGATTATACGTCAATAGGGGAAAAATCAACTCCCTGTTTTTACCACCAAAAACGGGTCGGAATGGCCCCATAAACATACACATGACTTCATATACGATCAACCTTTACTATCTTGAGGTCTGTTTTGCTGTTGGGCAGCTGTAAGGTCATGTGACGTCATCAAAGGTTACCAAAGGTTTTTTGCCAATAACTCTGTACAGGAACAAGATACATCCGCTCGGATGATCTCATTGTGTTCAGCTCGTCAAGGTGCATCGAATGATATACATGTTGACCTCGAGGTCACGTGACCTGAGGTCAACCTTTGACCTTGACCTTTCGAGGTCAACATATATATATCATTCGATGCGGATTGATGAAAGGATCACGATGATGCCCTTAGTTTGTTCCTATCTTGACTAATTCGAAAGTTATTCGAGAAAAACTCTCCATATCTAGCGCCGCCATTTTGACTTTTTTGACCCCTGTGACGTCATCTTTGACCTGACCTGAAAATGACCTTTGTAAAAATTATAGACCTTGTCCGTGCGTATCCCATGCCGTTTACCGCTTGTCGCTATCTTGCTTCGTTCTCGAGATCTCAGGGGGGCGGTCATCCGCCCCATCCCCCCCCCCCCGTCGGTACGAAGTTGGCGCAGACCCCCGTCGGTGCGCGGTCTTTTATGTTAGGTTGTAGCCCCCTCACATTGACACACCGCATAGAAAAAAAATCGAACTTCCAGTTTAATGCTATTTGGCTCAAAATTTTGCGTAGAGTCTGAATTCCCTTTTACCACTTGGGGTAGGACGGGTCAGGTTATAAGTAAGGCCAACCAGTAGGTGTTTCGTGATTCTGACACCCACCATAATGCATCACTGCATGGGACTACCATAATTTCAGATGTTACCACGTTTGTAAGACACAGAAAGGTCTGGAAACGCATATGTAGGAAGATAATGTGCGCTGACCTACGCCAAATCACTATTCTGGCCCATGACATGGTCTCGAGAAACATGCCACAGGTCAAGACAAGAGTCATCAAGGTCAGAGTCATGAAATTTTCAGGAAATATGTAAAATTGATTACCTCGAGGATACTAACAGTTTCACCACGATCGGCTATTTTGTACGCGAGTTTTTTTTTTGCGAAAAACCAAGGGGTCGTTACATACATCCGACGCCCTGTAATAAGTGCGCGGGTTAATCCCTCCCAAGAGCTGGAAGCAATCATCCCTCATCCTATAGTTCAGCCTGTGATGATCATATTTGACCGAAAAAGTTTCATCTAAAAAAAAAAATGAGCACACCCGAAAGAATAATTTCACTTCTTCGCGTTGAGCATTTGATTGATTAAGAGGACGACCCACCGGGACGCCTCCTTCTCAGAGGCGTCCACTTGTCCGCCTTTGGGAGTCAGTCTATGTTCGATTCTGGCATCCATACGCTCGTCTTAGGCAGGTCTGAAATGTTCTCGGTAGACCGAAGGTTCGAAAGGACCCAAACCCAACTAATAGCCGATAGGTAGGTAGGTACTAAGAAAACTAAAATTAGCCATAATAAAGATGGATGGTCATGAAAAATGTGCATTCAGGATTACTTGTTTGGTTAGCAAGAAGTGAAAGTTTATCACTTTTCTATATGATTAGCTTAACTGCCTGCCCCCCCCCCCCCAGTGACGGGATTTCACCTCCATTGGGTGACAGGGGGAGCAGAGGCATAACTGCAGGGGCCGCCCCCTCCCCCCTTAACATGCTCGAGGATGTCTTGTTTCAAGTGTGACTTAACCCTCGCCCGCACATGGGAGGGGGTTGCCCCTCCCCCCCCCCAGGTAGTCTTCCTGCTCTGCACTCAACATTTTTGTATATAGCTGCTCCTCTATCCTTTCTTGATGTCCACTGAAAATTTCAAGTTTCTGTGGTTTTTGGTTTCGGAGATATGACCTTGTTTTTGCAGGTCATGTCATGACTCAAATGGCCAATTCTCAACATCTTGCGTAGGCTATGGGCCTTGTGAGCTTTTGACACCTTGATTTCGGCCTTTTTTGCCAGTCTTACCTTCTACCTATCATGGAACATGTTGTTCGACGATGTACAGATGTCAAGGTCAAGGTCAAGGTCAACCTAGGTCATCTAAGATAATTGCGTTTTAGGCAAGCGGAATTTACTTTTTGTGAAGTTTTTATGACTCCATTTTTGGTAAAAGCTTCTCAGATCATGATCTCATGTAATATGGACACATAAACAATCGGTGCACACATCAGTATACACACAGACACACACAGACATACAAACACATATAATTGACCTTGACCTAACTTGATCTGAAATGACCTCAGCAGCAAAAACCTGGTCGGGTAGTGTGACAAAGAGGTTCTAGCTGGCTTGGCACCAGAAAACGGCATCGTCATCGGTAGGTATATGATAAGCAGCGCACTTGATATCCAACGGTGACCCAAAACAGCAACATTTTTTTAGTTTGACCTGACCTGGAAGGTCAATGACTGACCTGAGAACGTAAAACTGGGTATCATTGGATTTGTCTCTTCCCAAAGAATCTTTTTGGTCTTTACCGCTAAGCTCTATCTCCAACAGGAACGAAATGGCGCGGGGGTGGCAACCCCCCCCCCCCCCCATGTGCGTTCTAGGATGGGAAAATGGCATGTGCGGGCGAGGGTTAAGTTTCATGCTTCTCTGAAATAGATGTCTCTATACTTAAAGTCTCAAAACTTTTCATGGAGAGCACCTTGCGGCCTTGGCACCTTGTACTGTACACGTATGTACTTATGAACTGCAAATCGACAGTGGAGCTAAAGTGGATGGTTTTAATTTCATAGTGACGCATCAGCAAAGAAAGGTAGAAGTTTTAGGAAATAACGGTATTGGGCAGGGCTGGCTCATCCCGACTCGACAAGCGCACGTGCACGCCGAATAGGGCTGTAAAGCTGTATAATGGTCCGATGGTGACAAAGGCAGAAAAACTGAACTGATCCAGTGTTCTGATTATACTTGAATCTTGAGTTGTATAGTGGCTAAGTCGTTGGCATGTCCGTAAGAACGTCAAATAGGTTTCTTGTTTGTCTTGTTTTGAACTTTCAACTTTTCAAGCAATAAACTTTGGCATTATAGTTACATTTGGCAGCTATCTGGGACAGCGATAAGGTTTGGTCACTTATAACATCGCAGCCGTCCGACCCTTCGCACCAGTGACGTCACGGAAATCCTTGCTTGGGCCAAACGAGCATACCTCCTATACAGGGCCTTTGGGGCCTTTGGTATTGGCAAGTATGCCCATATAATGCCCGGTACCACCTCTCTGGGTCCGGCAGGCTGCAAAAAAAAAAAAAAACACGTAACAGTAAAACCAGGAGCGCAAAAGCGTTCTTGTTGAGAAACTTATCAGTTCTATCAGCCTCAGAGTATATTTCAAAAATTATATCATTGCTTCAACGGACATCACGGACAGATAACACCCGTTCAACATAAAGCATAAATATCACACACATTCATAAATATAAAGAAGCGGTTACAAATCCCACTGATCACTCATGCTGATACACTTCATAGCCTCACTATCGTCACTTCTCACTTGCCGTAAGCAGGACTCGGAGCTCCGTACGACTCCTCAGGCTTGGGAGCGGGGCCGTATGAAGTGGAAGGCTCGTAGGCGGGAGCAGGCTTGTAAGACGGCTTGTAGACGGGAGCAGGCTTGTAAGAAGGAGCGGGCTTGTAAGGAGCAGGCTCATAAGAGGGCGCGGGCTTGTAAGGAGCAGGCTCATACGAAGGAGCAGGCTTGTAGGCAGGATCAGGTTTGTACGTGGGGGCAGGCTTGTAAGATGTAGCAGGCTTGTACGGAGCAGGCTCATACGAGGGGGCAGGCTTGTAGGCAGGAGCGGGTTTGTAGGCAGGAGCAGGCTTGTAGACGGGAGCAGGCTTGTAGGTGGGAGCGGGCCGGTAAGAAGGAGCGGGCTTGGGCTGGTAAGACGGGGCCGGCTTGTAAGAGGGAGCTGGCTGATACGACGGTGCGGGACGGTAGGAGGGCGCCGGAGAGTAGCTACCGCTGTGCTCGGGGTACTGGGCCTCGCCCTCGTAGGTGACCTCGGCGTTGTATCCGCCGTAGCCCTCGTTGTCGGCCGTGTACGTGACGTGCTGGACTCGGCCGTCGGGCAGGTTCACCGAGTAGGAGCCCTGCACCACCTTGGTGTCGCTGTTCTCGTTCTGCGAGAACACGGTGCCCGTGTAGTGGTCGTTGACGGCGTACTCGAACTGGTACGGCTGCGCGTAATACTGAGGCTCCTGGTACGACGCGGCGTAGGAGGGCCTCTGGGCGTAGGATGGTGCCGGCTTGTAGGCGGGCTCAGGCCTATAGGCGGGCTTGGGGCTGTAAGCCGGCTTAGGTCTGTAGGCGGGCTCCGGAGGGCTGTAGGCAGGCGGTGGCGGAGCTCCGTAGGACTGGCCGCGGACGCTGGCAGCCACCGACAGCACGGCGGCAACAACAAACACCTGGAACACATGGACCGGATTAGTATAAAGACTTAACAGCGTTTATCTTTGTGTTGCGTGAACAGAAAGTTATGCATCGCCTGGAGCTTAACGCCAGTGAACCATACGCGCAAGGTAGTTACTATACATCTCCGTTCAAACCCGTGGTTGGTCACCCGCTGGCCGCTAAGTCTCGACACTCCACTGTTCCACCATCCTACCTTCATCTTGTCCGTACGTGTGCTCGTCCTAGGTCTGTGTTCTTGTGTCGCCGGGTCTGCGGAGCGACTGATGCTCTGTGCCGACGCGGTCCGCCTTATGTACGGCGTGTGGGCCGGGCGGGGTCAGCCAGCCAGCCTGCGGCCACGGCGTGAATGGGGCCGCTCCCTGCTCTCAGCTCGTCGCGCTATCACAGCCATTTAGTGTCTTAAAAATGATATGACATCATCTCAACATATTACATAAAACAGTTTTGGTACATCGTAAGCTTTGACTGAATCTCATCTCATATCTCCATTCAATTAATAAGCGAAATAAAATAATTTTTTATTATTTTATCATGCCGTCGAGTCCTCTCTTTTCATGACTTAACCCGCGCCCCGCTGGGCTATTCAGCCATACGCGCCATGCTGGGGGGGGGGGGGGCAGATTCTGCCCCCCTGTCTAACTTCCGAACCAATGGTCGTAGAAAGACGGGGAAAACGGCAATCGAAAGCTCTCAACAAGGCGGATCTTAAGGGCCCAAATTTTTTTGCTTAAGTAGGTCAGAGGTCAGGTCAAGGTCAGGTCAAGGGTACAAAATGCAAGTTTCTCAGTACCTATCGGTCTTGCACCGTAGTTGCCGAAGAATGGACCGAGACTGATTGCCCAAAACGTGTTCTTAGACTACCAAGACAATATTCGTTGCACACAATGTCATTCAAAGGTCAAGGTCAAGGTCAGGTCAGGTCAGGTCAGGTCACCAAAAACAAAATATAGAAAAGGGCATGTGCGACACATGTTTTATGGGTCATTTTACTCATGGAATTCAATAGGCACACTCAATAAGTGATATGGACCACCTCTGGATGAATTTCAGGTCGAGGTCAGGTCAAGGTCAGGTCAAGTGAGGTCAAATTTTGAAGTTGGTTGTTAAGGCCTAAAAAGGTGTCTATCCGATGCAGTTTTTCACGGCGAATCGAATGGTGCTATTTTTGTTTCCGTACAAGGTCTAGAACTGCCAAAAAAAATCATTTTTCAAAATTTTTGTGTGTCGTTACGTCATAAAATTTTGAATAACTCCAACATTTTTGAACCGATTCTTCTAAAAATTGGTATGTAGGTGCATATAGACCACTTCTTTGACATATATTCCGGTTTTTTCGATAAACTCAAAATTTTGGATTTTATAAATATTTTCCCAAAAAAGTCAGTTTTTTGGAAAAATTTTGGCCAAAATCCAAAATTTTCAAAAAACCGAGATAGCCATTTGATATACAAAGTAGAATCACGTATAATCTTTTTTGTTACGTCTTGATTCCTTTAAAAATGAAGATGTTAGCAGCGTTTGAAATTTTGCCGTTTTTGAGGCGAAAATGGCGAACATGACGTCACTAAAACGTCAATTTCTCAAAAATTTTCCGACGGATTTCGCTCAAATTTTCAGGGAACGTGTCAAATTGATGTATGATAAGGTACTGAATGTTTGACGTCGCTGGCGTAACGCGTTTAGAAGTTATTGGCGAAAAACGGGAGGGGGGCAGATTCTGCCCCCCCCCCCCAGCGGGGCGCGGGTTAAGCAAGCACAAAATAGAAGCCATTCATGCAAACATTTCGTTTTCAAAAGTCAGATGATCAAAATAAGCTATCAGTCATGTTTATAGCACCCGATTGGCTGCAGCAATTTGGTAATAGAAGGTTAAACTTAATGGAGCCTTAATTGCAGGGCGGAAGTGTTAAGGTTTAACCCGGCAGGTGGTGGGCCTACCAGCCACCTTCCGCGCGGTGGGGGGGGCACTTTTTTGCCCCCCCCCCGTATCTCCGAAACTACTGGACGGATCCGGAAAATTCAAACGGCGGCGTTCGATAGCCCTGTCAAATTTGTCGAGGGAAACCAAATTTCATTGACCTCGGGGTCACCGATGACGTCACAGGTCATGTCAAAGATAAAATGTTTCACCGTTCACGGGGCTTCTAGGGAAAGCGCTATAACACCGAGTAAAACGCATTTTGTCGAAAATCAGCGATAAGGCGTCAGTTGTCTAGTACATGTGTTGCTATTAGAGGTCACTGGTCATACCAGGTCAGGTCACAGGTCAGGTCACCAAAGGTCACCAAGGGTCACCACATGAGCCCAACTTTACTAAGGTTATGCGATGCATGTTTTATGGCCAGTTTTTCATTTCCAACTCAATGGTGTTGGTTATAAGACCATCAGGTACGGTTTAGGTCACTTTGTGGTGGAGGTCAGGTCAAGGTCAGGTCAAAAAAGGTCAAATTTCAAAGTTGATATTTTTGCATAAAATGGATATCGATTCGATGCAACTCGTCACGGGGATTCTAATAGTGGTCTTCGTTTTGCGCTACGAGGTCTAGAATTGCTAAAAATTGAGTTTGAAAATTTGACGTCATCAATTTTGAGCAGTTTTTTCGCTATAACTTGGCCAAAAAAAAGAGGTATCGATCTCAAATTTTGTATGTAGATAGAAAGTGGTAGGGGCTATTACATATATTCTGATTTTTTCGAAATTCAAAAAACTTTTTGGATTTTTCGGCTATTGTATTCAAAAAATTTATTTTTTGATTTTTGGGGGTCAAAATCCAAAAAAAAATTCGAAAAACCGAAATAGCAGTTTTGTAGCCCTTTTATTTCCACATTTTTTATTTAAGAAACATTTTCTGTATCTCTAAAGCTGTAGGCCTAACAGCTCTTCCCGCAAAACCTTTTTTTGAGTCGAAAATGGCAAAAATGACGTCACTCTGACGTCATTAGCGGCCAACCTATCATAGCCTTTGGAAAAAAATTTTGGTCACCATGTGCGCTAGCTGCTCCCGGGAGGGTACTGAAAGTTTGGTAACGATCGGCGCAGCGGTTCTCGAGATATATCGAAAAAACTAAGGGGGGCAAAAAATGCCCCCCCCCCACCGCCTGGAAGGTTAATTCGTGTGTTATGCACAGGGGCCAGGGGCTAGCACTTAGCAGAATATACTTTTGTATTTATGTGTAAGATAGCAAGTGTAGTATGCTGCAGCCGATCCTGACTTTAAAAACTTTAATAATATTTGTCTATGTGCGATTCTTTCATTATCCCGTGCCGTGCAGATGGTCTGAATTTTTAATGGAGTGCTGCGTTGGGAGCGTTTTCACGCCCCCGTCTAATTCAGCTTCTAGGCCACGGACGACACACGCTAAGCGGCATTCGAAAAAACGTCAAAAATAATGACGAAAGTATAGATATAATTTCAGGTCAGGTCAAATGTAAGGTCACCAGAGGCAATCAAAGGTCAAATTTTTCCTATCTTGAAAATTGTCGATAAATTCGCAGATACCTCGCAACGAATAGATCTATAACGCCGCGGTAAGAGCATTCCATAGCTCTTTTAAGGTTCCTTCTAAGGCTTGTCCCATATCTGACCTACGATCAACGGCTTTGACTCCAGGACATAAACGAAACTTAAGTTTTTTTCCGGAAAGCTGTTCTGAAAATAGCTTTTGACTCGCAACTGGCACGACATTTATCACGACACCGTGTTCCTCTTGTCGAGACGCGTCCAATGAACTATAATTTGACCTTAACCCGCGCCCTGGTGGGGTCTGTTTAAAACGCGACCTGGTGGGGGGGTCTATTTTTTGTCCCCCTCGTATCTCCGAAACTGATAGACGAATCCGCAAAATTCAAATAGCGTTCGAAAGTCCTGTCACATTTGTCGAGCGAACTTCAATTTCATTGACCTCGGGGTCACCGATGACGTCACAGGTCAGGTCAAAAATAAAATATTTTGCAGGTCACGGTTCCTTTAGGGAATGCGCTATAACATCGTGTAAAACGCATTTCATCGAAAATAAACGATAGGGAGTCAGTTGCTTAGTACATATATTGCTATTAGAGGTCACTGATAATACCAGGTCAGGTCACAGGTCAGGTCACCAAGGGTCAGCACATTACCCCAATTTCACTAGGGCTGTGTGATGCATGTTTATGGCCAATTTTTCATTTCAAACTAAATGGTGTTGGTTTTAAGAACATCAGGAACGGTTTCGATCACTCCCTGGTGGAGGTCAGGTCAATGTCAGATCAAAAAAGGTCAAATTTTTAAGTTGATATTTTTGCATAAAATGGGTATTGAATCGATGCAGCACGTCACGGCGAGTCTAATGGTGGTCTTTGGTTTGCGCTACGTGGTCTAGAATTGTTTAAAAATTGAGTTTGAATATTTGACGTCATCAATTTCAAACAATTTTTTGCTATAGCTTGGTCAAAAAAAAAGAGTTATCGATCTAAAATGTGGTATGTGAATAGAAGTCGGTAGAGGCTATCATATATTCCGTTGTTTTTCGAAAATCAAAAAACTTTTTGGATTTGTCGGCAATTTTATTTAAATTTTTTTTTATTTTTGGGGTCAAAATTCAACAACTTCAAAATTTCCAGGTAGCAGTTTTGTAGCCCTAATAATTCTACGCCTTGTATGTCTTGAATGTTTTTCTGTATCGTTAAAGCTATAGGCCTGACAGCTCTTCCCGCGAAACCTTTTTTGGGCCGAAAACGGCAGAACATGACGTCACTATGACGTCATTTGCGGACAACCTGTCATAGCCTTTGGAAAAAAAATGGTCACAATGTGTAAAAGTGATACCCGGGAGGGTACTGAAAGTTTGGTAATGATTGGCGCAGCGATTCTGGAGATATTTCGAAAAGTCTGGAGGGGGCAAAAAATAGCCCCCCTTACCAGGGCCCGGGTCCTTCGCCCCAGTGGGGGGGGGGCATATGTTACCACCCTGTCGCGTTTTTTGCGTGTGAATAAAAAAAACGTGGCTCGTAGCTCCGTGCCGCTTAGAGTAGCTTTTTGCACATCAATTTTGGATAATGGTGAAAATTTTGACCCCAGGTCATATCAGGTCAGGTCACCAGGTCAAGTTAACTGACCAAGCCTAAAAGAGTTTGCAATCATGACCAGCCTGCAGTGTTTGTCAGAGAGGTTTAAACTTGGTTGATTGCATGATATTATGGGTGCCTACAATTTGTATACCTATCTCGGATTTTTTATATGCGTGACCTAAGGTCAGGTCAGTGGCGTGACCTTTCCATTATAATCAATGTAGAAAAACGAAAATGCCTCTAGATCCGTGTGTACGCACAGGAACAGTCCAAATATTTCAGAATCACAATGATTTGGACCACCCGTGACGACCAAGGTGTCTTTTTTGCTGATAGCCTCTAGAAAGGTCATCTGAGGTCATTTGAGGCTACAAACAGCTTTTTGCCAATAACTCTCGATTGGAAAGAGATGTAACGCTGGAGTAGGCCTCATTGTGTTTGTCTTGCCGAGACACATCGACTGATATGCAACATGACCTTTTTCGGTCAGGCCATGACCTTGACCTGAGGTCAAATTTTGAAGTTGACCTTTCAAGGTCAAATTATAGTTCATTCGACGCGTCTCGGCGAGAGGAACACGATCCTGGCAATGGAAACGTCCTAGCTTTTTTAGTCAAAAGTTATTGTCGAAAAACACTTTTCGAAAAAACAGCTGTTTTTTAGTTTTTGTCCTCTGGAGTCTTAACGGTTGACCTGAGGTCATTTTTGCTGATGACCTTATTAAAAGAAGAGCTCAGAAGCTATCCATTGCTTTTCCCAGCGTTTTTCTAGCTATCATAGTTCCTGAGATAACGGCATGTTTTCTGAAACATATGACAATTCACAAATTTTGACCTTTGATGACCTCTGGTGAACCTAATATTGCTCTAAGATGAAAAATGACTGAAATGCTTTCAAACGTACGCACCGAGAGCTATCGACTGCTTTTTACCGTGTCTTTCTATCCCTCTTCGTTTTTGAGATAGAGGTGGGTGGTAACATATGTCCCCCCCCCCCCCCACTAGGGCGAAGTTGTCTGAGACCGCCACTGGGGCGCGGGTTAAGTTCTATCGACGAGTTTCATATGACTGAACAATTTCTCTTTAAGCCCATAGGCTTAGCACTAGCTAGGGAATTCCTGAGATATTGACGATGCCAGTTGAGCTTGCAAGATGTCAGGCAAGCGTGCGATGACCCTTCAACATTGCGCAGCAAATCCGAAAAGAATCACTTTTTTTAAATCGAGGCTAGGAGTTTTGGAATATCAAAACAGAAATGGGTACTGAGTAGTATTTTCCCAGAATACGCAATGTCACTTCTCTGGGTTCGGCGGGCGACAAAACCACAGTAACAGTGCAACTGCAGGGGCGCGAGCTTCTTTGTTCAGAAACTTATCGATTATATCAGATTCACAATATATTTCAAAAATTACCCATTGCTTCAACGGACATCACGGGCATATATAGAACATCCCCACAACACGACACATAAATATTACAAACATTCACCAATAAGAAGCAAGTGATATCATTCCAATAATCACTCATGCTAATACACTTCATAGCCTCACTATCGTTACTTCTCACTTGCCGTAAGCAGGACTCGGAGCTCCGTACGACTCCTCAGGCTTGGGAGCGGGGCCGTATGAAGTGGACGGCTCGTAGGCAGGAGCAGGCTTGTAAGACGGCTTGTAGACGGGAGCAGGCTTGTAAGAAGGAGCGGGTTTGTAAGGAGCAGGCTCATAAGAGGGCGCGGGCTTGTAAGGAGCAGGCTCATACGAAGGAGCAGGCTTGTAGGCAGGAGCAGGTTTGTACGTGGGGGCAGGCTTGTAAGATGTAGCAGGCTTGTACGGAGCAGGCTCATACGAGGGGGCAGGCTTGTAGGCAGGAGCGGGTTTGTAGACGGGAGCAGGCTTGTAGACGGGAGCAGGCTTGTAGGCGGGAGCGGGCCGGTAAGAAGGAGCGGGCTTGGGCTGGTAAGACGGGGCCGGCTTGTAAGAGGGAGCTGGCTGATACGACGGTGCGGGACGATAGGAGGGCGCCGGAGAGTAGCTACCGCTGTGCTCGGGGTACTGGGCCTCGCCCTCGTAGGTGACCTCGGCGTTGTATCCGCCGTAGCCCTCGTTGTCGGCCGTGTACGTGACGTGCTGGACTCGGCCGTCGGGCAGGTTCACCGAGTAGGAGCCCTGCACCACCTTGGTGTCGCTGTTCTCGTTCTGCGAGAACACGGTGCCCGTGTAGTGGTCGTTGACGGCGTACTCGAACTGGTACGGCTGCGCGTAATACTGAGGCTCCTGGTACGACGCGGCGTAGGAGGGCCTCTGGGCGTAGGATGGTGCCGGCTTGTAGGCGGGCTCAGGCCTATAGGCGGGCTTGGGGCTGTAAGCCGGCTTAGGTCTGTAGGCGGGCTCCGGAGGGCTGTAGGCAGGCGGTGGCGGAGCTCCGTAGGACTGGCCGCGGACGCTGGCAGCCACCGACAGCACGGCGGCAACAACAAACACCTGGAACACATGGACCGGATTAGTATAAAGACTTAACAGCGTTTATCTTTGTGTTGCGTGAACAGAAAGTTATGCATCGCCTGGAGCTTAAAGGGACCCTCCCACCTTCAAAAAAGTTAATGAATTGGCACGAAAGTGATGTCGCTTGGTTCAGAAAGAGCGAAAACGAATATCTACCAAATTTCATCGAAAAATATTCACCGGTTATTAAGATATTAGACTTTTACTTTTGTTTACTTTTTGGAATCTCCGCTGTTCCTAGCGACTTTATTTGAAAGTGCGGCATTTGTTGCGCGCAAAGCAGCATATACCACCGCGTGCTACCAAACGTTTTAGTAAAAGATTTAAAAATCGTTAGATCTCCGCTGACGTCACAAATTCTAAGGGGGCATACCAATGCACTAGCCCCTTAGAATCCGAAAACTGCAAGTTTGAAATTCCATATCTCCGAATTAAAGCATTTGTCGATGTTGTGAGTGCCCAAACCGGTATTTGCAGGCCATGGCCACCAATTTGGCTATCTCAACTCAAAACTAATGTTAAGGTGGGAGTGTCCCTTTAACGCCAGTGAACCATACGCGCAAGGTAGTTACTATACATCTCCGTTCAAACCCGTATTTGGTCACCCGCTGGCCGCTAAGTCTCGGCTGTCCACTGTTCCACCATCTTACCTTCATCTTGTCCGTGTGTGTGCTCCTCAGGTCTGTGTTCTTGCGTCGCTGGGTCTGCGGAGCGACTGATGCTCTGTGCCGACGCGGTGCGCCTTATGTACGGCGTGTGGGCCGGGCGGGGTCAGCCAGCCAGCCTGCGGCCACGGCGTGAATGGGGCCGCTCCCTGCTCTCAGCTCGGGGTACTCTGGTCTCACGCCAATGGGGCACTGGCGCTGGAAGAGGTCGCTCGGGGCGGCCTCTCCCGCTCCTGCGAACTATGGCACCATTGACAGTGCTAACAGGGCCTGAACCCTGAAGTCTGACCGTGACGTACTTGATGACCATGGGTGCCGGTGCCCCGTATCTCCTAGCCAGCTCAATGCTCCACACTTTGCTCATTTCAATGAGAAGCCGAGTAGGTTGAAGGTTATGAATCAGTGACACGGAAATTGTAACACAAAGACGAGATATTTTATCGTGAGATCACGTCATACCAGCCATGCAAATCATGTTAGTCATACCGAGCGTTGGCGATTCGACGGGGCACCATCAGATACATTCATACATTCGACGCATTTGGAAATTAGGCAACGGCCCACTAATTGGTATCTTATCCCGCGCCCCGTTGAGGTCTGGCAGGTTCCACGTCCTCTTGGGGGGGGGGGGGTACCCAAAGGGCCCCCTACGTATCTCCGGAACCAATAGCCGGATCGGAAAAATTCAAACGGCATTCGAAAGAGCTCATCGAGATGCACAAGAGAAGATATCGATGACCTTGATATTTGACCTGTGACGTCACAGGGAGGTCAGACAAGGTCAAATCTGTCCAATTTACAGTGACAAGAAGTCGTTCATAAAAATGAAATCTAAGTTTTCAAAATGAGTCTGGATATGATGTATATGATAGATCTGGCATGTGGATAGTCACCTGAGTGGATGATGACCTGTGACATCACAACAGAGGTCAGCCTCGACCAATCAGAAAACGTTCGTTAATCGTAAGGAAAGGCGTGTTAATATATATATATATATATATATATATATATATATATATATATATATATATATATATATTACCATAGAAACATCCTTGACCATTTTTCTTGGAACTATGACGTCACAGGAAGGTCAAATAAGGTCAAATTGTACCGGTTTACAACGAAAAACAATTGTTTACGTAAAAGTGAGTTTACTGACGTGAAGGATCACATTCAGTCAGGAAGAGGTTGATAAGTATCATAAATATTACTCCTGACTGATTTCAAGCACAAATACCTAAAATATTGTGAAGTCATAAGAACAGTCGCTACTTTTTCAGTTATTCAAATGGCTATATCTCTGGCAGTTTTACAGATATTTTGTTAATTTTTGGCATGTGTACCTAAGGGGTTCTCTGACATATATTCCGGTTTTTAAAAATTTCCTCCAAATTTAAAAAAAATATCTCAAGAAATCTAAATTGAGTTAGAAAATCCCTAGATAAGGGATTTTTATATTTTAAAAATTTCGAGATAGCTATTTTGTTTGCAATGTTTTTTATACCCACGGTCCAATTTTTGAGCCACTAAGTTAAAAATATGATTTTCTGCGATTTTTCTTCGAGAACAACTTTTTCGACGAAAAATCGCCGAACATGAGCTCAGTTTGACCTCTATAGCTCGTGACCTGAGATGACCTGGGTCCTGATTTTTTTCAGGAGTTGTGTAAAATTGATGTACGGAGAGGTACTGAAAGTTTCAAGTCGAAATATTCCCAGCCGTTTCTGAGTTACCTGCGAAACAGGGGGCCCTTTGGAGTTTGGACACCCCCCCCCCCCCCCACGGGTCGCGCGTTATCACAAAGCAAGCCAGAAGGCAGGAAGTTGGCATCATTGGTGTGGGACTACTTAGCCTTCTCAAACCTTCATTTATCCTACCTGGCGAACGACGTGGCCTTTCAGCTCCTGGCCCAGTGCTAAACATTGTGGTTGTCACGGGGTCACGGTCTCGTCTTCAGGCCGGGTGGGAATTCTGCCATCGACCCTCCCGACACGTCAGTGAGCCGTGGGCGCGGCGCCGTGCCGGCTCCCAGCCACTGAGAGACCGTGCCCTCGGCTCTGCCGACTGACCTTGCGGCACGCGCGGACCGTACGCCGCAGTGTGCCGAGTATTTTGTCCATGATGCGCCCGGCCGTCGGCCGCATAAGCAGGAAGAACAATGGAGACAGTACATAGATACTGGTCAGATAGGAGGGCCCGAGTTACGTGATAACGCATTTCTGGGATGGTGTAGTACATGGAATAGATGGCTGAATAGATAGCTATAAGTAGCTATAGGCTAGAGTAGTAAGGTAATCGAAGGGGAGTCACGAGTGCCCCCCCCCCCCCCTGGGTTTTTCGCGATAGTTCCGAACACGCAGACGATAGAGCTGAAACTTGGCACACCCGACCTCTGATTCAAGCCGGATCTTGTGACGCCAACTGCATTTTCCGGTCAGGCCGGTCATGTGATCTCACCATTATAAGTCAATGGGGACAAATGAAAGTGTTATTTTGGCACCGGAAACGATCTCAAACTGTCTCAAGCACACGGAATTGTGACTTCATGCTTCCTTGCAGTTGCATGGTCCGATGCCTTACTTTTGCATTGCTGACCTTGCGTTGACACTACTAGGTCATCAGAGTTTCTCTTCCATAACCCGCACCCTGCTACCCGCTGGGCCATTCAGCCATACGCGCCCTGCTGGGGGGGAGGGGCAGATTCTACCCCCCCCCCCGTCTAACTTCCGAACTGATGGTCGTAGAAAGACGGGGAAAACGGCAATCGAAAGCTATCAACAAAGCGGATCTTAAGAGCCGATTTTTTAAGTAGGTCAGAGGTCAGGTCAAGGGTACAAAATGCAAGTTTCTACAGTATCGGCCTTGCACCGTAGTTGCCGAAGAATGGACTGAGACTGGTTGCCCAAAACGTGTTCTTAGGCTACCAAGACAATATCCGTTGCATATCATATCATGCAAGGTCAAGGTCAAGGTCAAGGTCAGGTCAGGTCAGGTCACCAAAAACGAAATATAGAAAAGGGCACGTGCGACACATGTTTTATGCGTCATTTTATTCATAGAATCCAATAGGCACACTCAATAAGTGATATGGACCACGTCAGGATGAATTTCAGGTCGAGGTCAGGTCAAGGTCAGGTCAAAGGAGGTCAAATAATTTTGAAGTTGGTTGTTAAGACCTAAAAAGGTGTCGATCTGATGCAGTTTTTCACGGCGAATCGAATTGTGCTATTTTGGTTTCCGTACGAGGTCTAGAACGTCCAAAAAAATCATTTTTCAAAAATTTTGTGTGTCGTGACGTCATAAATTTTTTTAATAACTCCCACATTTTTCAGCCGATTCTTCTTAAAAATTGGTATCTAGCTGCACATAGACCACTTCTGTGACATATATTCAGGTTTTTTCGATACACTCAAAATTTTGGATTTTATCATTATTTTCCCAAAAAAGTCAGTTTTTTGAAAAAGGGCTGAAATCCAAAATTTTCAAAAACAAAACGAGATAGCCATTTGATAGACAAAGTAGAATCACGTATAACCTTTTTTGTTACGTCTTGATTTCTTAAAAAATGAAGATGTTAGCGGCGTTTGAAGTTTTGCCGTTTTTGAGACAAAAATGGCGTGACATGACGTCACTTAAACGTCATTTACTCAAATATTTTGCGGCGGATTTCGCTCAAATTTTCAGGGAACGTGTCAAATTGATGTATGATAAGGTACTGAAAGTTTGACGTTACTGGCGTAACGTGTTTAGAAGTTATTGGCGAAAAACGGGGGAGAAGATTCTGCCCCCGCCCCTCAGCGGGGCGCGGGATAACTCCCGATCAAATTGAGCTAGCGAGTTGGTAAGGCCACCAATGCTTTTTTACAATTTATGCTCTGGCCACCGGCTGAGAAGTCCGATCAGGCTCATCATTGGTTTACGCACTCCTTGATATATGCCGTAAATACCCTGAGGGAACAGAACGTTTCCTTCGAATTTTTCAGGTCAAGGCCAGGTCATCCTAGGTCACGAAAATTGTATATCATGTATCGGTCACGTGCCGCATGTTTTATGGTCCATTTTACACGTAGATTTCGAAAATAATTTCGTCTGTGTCATTTGAGGTCATTTCAGCTGAATTTACTGGAGGTCAGGTCAATTTCAGGTCAGAAAAGGTCAAATTTCGAAAATGAAATTTTTCAACAAAAAATGTGCCTATCAGATGCAGTTTGAGCTCAGGAACCCGATGGTGCCATTTATGTTGCTGTACAATGTCAAGAACGTACTGATATATGGTTTTGAAAATATATATAATTGTAAAATTTTGACAATAATGCAACTAACTTGGCTATTTCTGAAGATATTGGGCTAAAACTTGCTAGAGTAGTTCATTAGTGTTCTATCACATACGTTCCGTTTTTTGCGAAAAATCAAGAACTTTTTGAAAAATCAAAAAAAAATATTTTTTTTTGTAATTACATAGATATATTTCTCCAAATTTAAAACTTTGACAATTCGAAATACCAGTTTGATAGCTACGTGTATTTGCAGTCCACTGATGCAAAGAAATTGGATCTATATAGTTTTAAAGGGACCCTCCCACCTTAACACTAGATGCCGGCAGCGCTCTTGCGTTGCCTTGGGCCAGAATTGGAGGAACGGTACTGAGGGCACACACCGGGCAAAACCACCGAAACCCAGACTGAGCTTGGACTGAACCTGAAACCAACCGAAACATCCCAAAAATGCTTGAAAGCACGCGAGATTGGTGTGGAGATCTACCTACAGTAAGATATGAATTAACTGCACGTGCATAGTTCATGTCCCAGGCACCCCAGTGCAGTCATTTTCATAACATCATGTAGCGTGTGTCTAGTTCTATCAGTGTACCGACTTTTGTGTCGCTAGATCGACGTTTCCCGGGATCAGAGGATCCCTCGTCAAAACCGTTATCCGCCCCCCGCACGCGCAGCTTGCACCCCTCGGATATTATCTCGCCGGAATGTCGTGATCAAATGTATTCTTCTTATGACCTGCAAGTTTTGAACCAGTTAGAGCTGCCGTTTACCCTGCAGGCGTGGCAACGTACGAAGGGGTGCAATCGGCTTGCACGTGCATAGCTCATGCACCACAGAGTTTAGCTCAACCAAATGTGCATTATTTTGGAGGCCTTGCCTGGGACTACCATTGAACCGATTTTGAGGTTGATAGCTTAAAATTTCTTTGAGCCAGAGGATCTCACGTCAAAACGGTTTTCCGACCCCAGCACGTGCAGCCTGCACCCCTCGCAGACGGTGACCCCCCTGGAAACTGGTTCAAGGTGTTACCGATGTGTCCCGCCAGTATGGCTTTGCCCGTGACCTCGGGTTGACCTGTAGCCTTGACAAAAAATTTCGTGTCACCGAAACTTTGAAGCGGAATAGCATGTGCCACGAAGCACTGAGCGAACCGAGGCCAGTACCAAAAGTTTACCTCGCCGGAGACGAGTCGAACGGTCCCACTTTCGTCCCGATCGGTCCACCCATTTTGACTCCAGGTCCAAAAAAGCTTGGACAAACTCACTCACATACTCACTCACATACTCACATACTGACAAACAGGCTTGGCCGAACTTTTCTTCAGCGACCCACCAATGGGAATTTCCGGATGCAAAATTTTTTTTAAAAATTTGATCCTCCAATTCTGGATTAGATTTGAGTTGAGATAGCCAAAATGGGGTCCCTGGCTCACAATTACCGGTTTCGGCACTCACAACATCGAGAAATGCCTTAAATCGGAAATATTGAATTTCAAAATTGCAGCGTTTTGATTCAGAGGGGCTAATGCTTAGGAATACCCCTCTGAATGTGTGACGTCAGCGCAAGTATCTAACGATTTTTAAATGTTTGACTAAAACGTTTTGTAGCACGCGGTGGTATATGCTATTTGCGCGCAACATCTGCCGCAAACGCCGCACTTCTAAAATAAAGTCGCTAGAAACAGCGGAGATCCCAAAAAAGTAAACAAAAGTAAAAGTCTAATATCTTGAAAACCGGTGAATATTTTTCGGTGAAATTTGGTAGATATTCGTTTTCGCTCTTTCTGAACCGAGCGACATCACTTTCATGCCAATTCATTAACTTTTTTGAAGGTGGGAGGGTCCCTTTAAAACTAAGCTCTTGAGAGCGTTTGCCGTAATTCAATATTTTGCATCAAAATCGGCCGACATGACGTCACTCAGACGTCATTTCCGGCCAAACTGTGGTAGCTAGAAATTTGAAATTTTAACACAAGGTGTCAAATGGATGCCGCTGAGAATACTGCAAGTTTCGTGCTGATCCGTGAAACGGTTTAGAAGATATTGCCGAAAAACTGGAATGGGGCTCTGTAGAGCCCCCCCCCCCCCGTCATGCGCGCCATCAACATTTGAATGTTGTCCGTTGCAAACTTAAGTTATACTTTTCCTGAGAGGGACGGCATGTCTCATCTTTTCTGCATTTGCACTCCGCTCTGAAGGTAACCAATCGGATGCTATCATTTATCAAACAAAAATGCCTAAACATTGTGAAAATTCGCTTGATGTGAGAACTGAGAAGAATGGAAGCTAAGAAGGACAAGTAGCTGGTTTGAAATACCGATCCCATACCTCTCGGCCACTTTGCTCGCGACAAAGGAGGTAGCCAGCAGTCGTCTGGAGGCCAGACAACTAGTGGGGGTCCGCAGGTGTCTGGAGGCAATATCCAACCACACAAAGTTATCTGGAGACCCCAGGCTAATGCCCGCTACTGTCGGGATCCGGTGGCTGAATCACGCATTTCATTCTACGCCCACTCAGAATACAAATAGCCTCCTTCACTGCTCGTGGGCGCTCAGTCCAGTCCTCTATGAGCGCGTGCACAATGGTGGTTGTCGACTAATGTGCGGTTACCCAATAATTACAGGGAAACCATATGCAATTCCAGGTCAGGGCTGTGCTAGTGCTCTGCGGAGGTAAACCACCAAAAAAAATCAGAAACTGTTGCTATGGTTTGTTAGGCCAGGGACCAGAGAAATTAGATGCGCATATGAGCTAAGAGTTACTGATTATATGCACTTTTACAATATGCAATATGCATCTTTGTCTGGCTACCCGAGGCGGGAGAGATGCGTTTTGTGATGTTTCGGTTACATGTCAGCCATTAAAACGAAGCAATATTCGTCACTTTCGGTGCTTATTTCTACCTGTTCGGGCCGCAACAACGCAGTGCCTCCAGCCAGAAACGTTTAACGACTTTTCATGCACGCATTGCACTGCTCCGCACTACTATAACACATCGTTTGCTGGTTTTATCACCTCGCTGCGTTCTCCTGCACTGTGTGTGAAGCTAAAACGATTTCTGCGTACATACAATCCAGCTTTCTTCGTTGGTATTATGCAAACAGTTTATGGTATAATAACGCTGGTTTACGATTTACGAGCCACTTATGTCAATTGAGTTAGGTGGCCGTAAGGCTGGGGATGCAATCCAAATGATCACATGAATTATCACTTGAAGCTTGCAGCCAGTGTGTGCCTGTCCACGAGGTCATATCTGACCCCAATTACTTTAAAAATCCTCAGACTTACACAGGCCCGTTACCCTTCCGACACAAAATGAAACAGGGGTCATGTTTCTTCAGAGCAATGCCCTGTCTTTTGTTGTGGCCACCCTGTCGGCCGTAGTGCTTACAACACTGTGCCCGGAGTGAGGCGTCGGCCCCGTCTGGTGACGGTCGCTGACCACAGTGGGGTGACACGGCCTGACCTCTGGCCGCGCTGCACGGCGTCCACGGGCGCGGCACCGGCCGGATCATTGCGACATGCTACACAGGTGGACTGAGCACGGGATGTGGGCCAGAGACCTTACTCTGGTGGAACTCGCACTGACGAATGGCCTTGTGCCGAGTGCCACATGGTATTGTGCAATGCACAAATCCATACAAATTTGGCTTGTATGACGAGGACACGTAATTTATGAAATTTCAAGAGCGCACTTGGTAAAATTAAAAAAAAAATAAGTTAACCCCATGATAAATAAATTACACGTCACTAAAAGTTTGATCTCCACTTAACAACAGCATCGGCAATATCAATTGCAGATACCTAATTGCGCAACTGATACCAACTATAGGGATGACTTAAGCCTTAAATAATGAGAGTGCCCTTACCAATTATAAGTTTTTACACGCCAAGCAATTTTTTGTGCTATCACATGCGCCAGTGTTTTTGTTTTTATATACCATGGTGAAAACCAGATGTCTTCGGCTATGTTTTGCAATCTGCTCTGAGTATCGATATTTTCCCAAGAGATCACTCAAACCTGCGGCGCAGCATAAATAAGGAGCCGGGAAATGGCCAAAATCGGGCGTGAGCGCGAGGCCTTTGGAGCCAGGCCCTATATACCAGGTAGGGTCGTTCGACGATTCTACCTGATCGTGACATCAGCTCGTGACGTTATCTGGGGGCAAGTCTTGAAGTCCCGTTTGAGTCCCATGTAAATGGGCGATTTTTGAAGGGTTGTAAAACAAACTCGCTGGAGATAGCACAAAACTAGGGGCATCATCGGAAAGACGAGACATTTTTCTTCGAATTATCTAAGAGCAGTTTTTCACTAAACTCATTAGTTTTTCCAAAAATGAGTAAAAAGCCCTATGCCTCCGCACTCCGCAGCCTCCATTCCTCCGGCGGCTGCGGTAGTGTAGTGGTTATGATGCGTGCACCGTGATCCAAAGATCGTGCGTTCGAATCTAGGCGTGGGTCGGACTTAAATCGAAATCGCAAGGAGAATGTGTTTTTTTTCTTTAGAAATCACTTACATTACAGCTAACCGTTCATTAAACTATTGATGACAATTGAGAAAACCCAAAATATAGAACACATTCTTATAAAACAAACAAATTCAAATATGGCGGCCGTTGCGCTAGGCTCCGCCCCCGACTCCGCCCCTTCGTGTGACGTCATCTGTGATATTGGACACACAGGGAGATAGGGGACGACATGGGCCTGCCGTTAGTAGTTTGTAACGGAAAAGCCTGCCGAGACCAACAAATGCATTTTGAAAGTGTATGGAACGACGGCAGCCTCCCTATACATGGACGACCTAACTCGGAAGCATTGAACCATGTGTCCCTTGAAACTGCTCGTCAGATAAAATTAAGAGCCTTGGGTAGGTAGGAAAGTGTCCTGCATGTGGGGCCACATCTGCCTTCAGGGAGATTAGAGCAAGGCCGTTACGCCGTATATAGGATTAGAGGATTAGATAGGGATTAGAGGAAGCCCGGGTGCATACTGAGTATTGATTGCAAATAGTTCACCTCACTGAGGTGAACTATTGCAATGTATTCGCTGAGGTGACCTCAGCGAATACGGAATACCCCTAGATTCGCTTTAACGAGGCGAATGTACCTAATTTCCGTCTCGTCTGTAGGTATTTCCCGCATTGAACACTCGGAACAACCTTGATATGACATAATCAGGTTATCTGTTAAAGCCTCTGCTAATAGGCACTAATTCCCTGCAAGCACAACACTTTTTACTCAGCGCCAGATACACATCTGATCCTTTTTATTTACTACAGCGGCACGCTAATCACCACCTCCCAAATTTATGGCGTCCATCAGCAGCGATCCAGACAGGTCTCGGCCCGGCCCTGACTCGGTCACCTCGGCCCCGCGTCACTGCCCATTGCAGCGCACAGGCGCAGGGTACCGCCTCACGAACCGTCTCGAACACACCCCACCAAAAACCATTTCCAATCGGCGAAACAGCGCGCCCCGGGCGGCGCTCTCGCAAACGGCCGCGGGCCCGGTCGTGACGCGGCCGCGGCGGCTGATAATGCGCGGGCCCTCGTCTGAACCGCCCGGTCCGAGCCGTCCCCCGCGGCGGCGTCACAAAGTAACGGGACACGCCGACCACAGATAATGGGCGGGAGTTAGGGGAGAGTGGGGCACATTCGTGCAAAAAATGGATAAACCCATATATCTGTTCTTTGGTTAGTGCAACGGCAAAATTGTTGATTGTAGTATGGAAAGGAACTATTGCAGATAGTTTTCCTCTTTAAAAGTTATCCTCTAAAATTCTTGCTTCCATTAGAAAAAATGACTTTTATTAACTCTGAACATTTGCACGAAACTGCCCCACCTATGGGGCACATTCGTTCAAGAGATGGGGCACTTCCGTTCACCCTGCAAAGTTCGAGAAATTACCGGGCATTACCAGAAATTTACCAAAGGAAATTGGCAGGGGGTCATTTCACTTGATTCCTTTCGACAAGAATGCATTGCACAACATATGTAGAAAGAATGGGCTGGCCAACAAGAATGTGCCAACTGCCGGCCTCCGTGACCTCGCCAAGTTCGCGTGAATTGCTCGTCGCGACGTCGCAAGCAGTCGAGACTGAGTCAGGCGAGCGTCATTAGAGAAACCTACTACAGATAAAGTCATAAATCGCAAAAACTAAAAAAAATATGCACGAATGTGCCCCCAGGCAGTGCGTACACGAACCTGCCCCACAACGTTATTAGTAATATATTTCAAAATTTCTTTTAAAAAAATGACACTTTTTCAACAAACAAGTTTGCAGCAGTTTCGTGAATAGAGTGAGCTTCTTTACCCACAATTTTGAAAAGCTGAACCACATTTCCGAGTCAGGATCACGAAAATGGATGATATGAGAAAAGTTTGGAAAGCTCACGAATATTACAAATTTGCGTTTTTATAAAGCATGACAGCAGGTACAGTGTTGTATTCTACGGTGAACGAAGGGCGGCAATGATAGACATATTTCCATAATTTACCTTGAGCTCGTGCAGTCACTCGTGTTTCCATAAACTGCTGAAAACGAATGTGCCCCATGCACGAATGTGCCCCACTCTCCCCTACGCCGCAGACTCCGATCAAGGTTACGATGGAGGATACTACGGGGTTATGTGGCGACTTACCGGTAGATAGTCGTCACGGAGCTCTGTAACGAAAGGGAGGCAAGGTGAAGGCTGTATTGGAGTAGTGTTATGGAGTCATTTGAGGTGACCCATTGCACTCCTGCGACAGTTCCTGTTGTTAGTTTAATTCATTATTTTCATCTAAAGAAGGCAAATATGCATGAGATGCAATTAAAAATAAGCACTAATGCGATAAAATGACGCCCGGCGTGCTTTTATTACTTTTCGCAACAATATAAATTGTTTCACCTCACGGGCTCATTTGAAAAAATAAGCTTGACCAATGAGCGGAATGGGGCAGAACTGGAGCGGTTGGGTTTCCCGGGCAATTTCTCACGCCTTCACGGCTCACGCATGATACACAATTTGGGCTGAGTTTTTTCACCACCGTAACACCGCTGAGACGTTAGCAGTCTGCGGGAGGGTGTGACTTCTCCCCAGGGCACCCCCTCGGTACCACCCAGTGACCCCTGCCCACGGTGTGGCCGGAATGGCGCGGTTGTGTCATACCCCTGCAGAGGGCTGACCACTCAGAATAGCTTCATTGAGACAGCGGCGGGCGGCCGATGTCAGTCGGTCGGGCGGCGGCCGCCCACTTAACCTGCGCTGATTAAAAGGTGTGTTGTAATTGCGCGCCGCTCGTCAGCCAACCGAATGGTGTCACGACTCAAGTCGATTCATTCGTCGTCAATGAGTGGATAATGAATGGGCGCGTTTCAGAATCGGCGGTCGAGTGCGGATCACCGCTAAAGAACACGACTGATCCCAGTCTGGACAGATGGTCTCCTGTGTGGCGGCGCGGCCGGCTCAGTCCGGCTCAAGGAGAGGACCATGGGTGGGCCAGCCGGCCGTGACCGTCACGCTCCGTTGTGCCTTCTTGGAGCGGCGGGACGAGGTGCGACACACATGGTCCTCCCCACTCCTACATACTCCGATGGTCACCCAGTTTAACGGGCCTCCAAGCGCGTTGGGCAACAGCGACGTCACAGGCGCAGTGCGCGTCATGCTCAAGGGTCCCACGTCCCTATCATTATGGGAGGAACCATTTTCGTAGTTAACCGTCGGTTCCATTACTATGAATAGAACTTTCACTTTTTATCGAGACGAAATGCGATGGTCGGATCAAGGTCGGCTAAATAAAACGTCACAGTTCGCACCTGGGTTCACACTGGCAGCCGATAAACATGGGCCAGACA
The DNA here is from genome assembly GCF_019059575.1 of Amphibalanus amphitrite. Lineage (NCBI taxonomy): Eukaryota > Metazoa > Arthropoda > Thecostraca > Balanomorpha > Balanidae > Amphibalanus > Amphibalanus amphitrite. The sequence continues at coordinate 160,989 of NW_024882708.1, read as the reverse complement.
GCCTCAATCGTCCATGACTTGTGGAAACGAAATCACAAAGACGGCCAAGTCCCGGTCCTCAAAGCTCACATCCGTGCCCATAGCGCGCCAGCCCTCCCCTTTGTCAGTGGAGCCACAACAGATCGGTCACGTGCAGCTGGACCGGGGCCCGCCCTTGCAGCCGCTGCAGCCGCAGCTCTTTTGTAACACTTCTCGTTGGCGGCGGCGGCCGGCGACTTTGCTCCCGCCACTCGGCTGCGACCCTGCTCCGCTGACCCCGGCTGACACGGTGTGACCTGGGCGTGTGACGCCGCGCAGGGGGGAGAGCGGAGGTAACCGAGGCCGGGCGGCCGCTGACGTCTCTCCCCGTAACAAACTCCCACTAGACGCTGATGAATATCGCGTCTGGCAATTGCCGCGCGGCTAACACGGTTGCTTCTTGGCACGGTAGCAGTGGGTAATTATAACGTTGCTTAATTCTGACCGCCACAAGCCCTTCATCATAGGAAAATATAAGGTGATGAGTGTCAGTCCACATCCACGTTGTATCTTGCTAGTCGCTATTAGCCTGCAGGTTCATTCAATTTTCACATTGTTGAAAGAAAATTAATTAGGCCATGTCAAGCGACAACAGTTAACCAATTTCTCGCCTGGGTCGTCTGGTAAAAGATGACACTTCAGATGACAGGCTGACAAGAAAGGGCACTGGCGGATCCAGGGGGGGGCATTAGGGGCATATGCCCCCCCCCCCCCCCCGACAGGAGCCTGGGGAGGGCATTCAGTACAAGTATGCCCCCCCCGTTCAGACTTACACTTCTTACGCCTATAACGAGGAACTAAATAAAAATGGTTTAGAAAGCCTTCCTAGTAACTACTTTTGTGATCAGAGTCGTTTTAGTCAGCGGCGCGAGAACTTCTTCCAGACTGGGGGGGCTGAACCATAATAGAGATCAACCTAGGGTACCCCCAAATCTAGTTTTCTCACCGGTTTTAGGCCACTTATTTTTCAGACTTTGGTCTTTTCAACAACAACAACAAAAAAAACAACGAAAAATGCAAAAAGTGAGGCATTCCGTCTCAGCTGAGTGAAGAAACTACCGTTTTGGCAGCCTGGAGTAAAGGTTTTAATCTGTCAAATGAGTTGCCGAGCCAGTGAAAGAGGTGGATTTTTCACTTACATGCTTTCTTCCTATGTGACCCACAACCCCTAATTTGGGAAGGACAAGCTGCGCAACGGTTCCTGGCCTCATGAAAAGTTGTGTGGACCGCCCCCACGGCCGCAGAATTGTGGGGGCAAGCTTCCCCCACTGCCCCCTCCCCCGGTTCCCGCGCCTATGTATGAATCTATGAAATTGTGTTGGTAGATTTCCGATTTCGATTCCTCCAGCTGGAGGGGGGGGGCTCAAATACATTACGAGCCCCCCCAGCTTTTCGGCTGGGGGGCTCAGCCCCCGCTAGCCCCCCCCCCCTCCCGGTTCCCGCGCCACTGGTTTTAGTAACGTCAATTTAGTTGTCATTGCTTTATTTTGTCTAAAAATATGCTGCTTCTTAGTTCTAACCACAGGGGAGTCATGCCGCTTCAACCCTTCTGACCGTATTGTCTAACGATGGCACTCATATTGCGCAAATCATGCAGGAATCGGCCGCCGCCTATGCTTGGGAATGGGGATGGTTAGAATATGATTTACCTGTATGGCCGCAGCCAGTGCAGCGTAACCGGGGGGGGGGGGAGGGGCACAAGGGGCGCGTGCCGCCTCATTAGATGCATGGTGCCCTATGGGCCCGAGAGGCCCTGCAGTGCCAATTGGCCGCTCAGGGTCCAAGCGTGCCTTATTTCGACTGAGATAAGACCCGCAGGCCTCGTGAGGGCACCTCACAGAGTCACGGGCTCCTGAGTCACATCACACATCACATCACACATCACACATCTCCATAAGGGTCCCACTCCGGCTTCTAAGGGCCCTGTGCTGGCCTCTGAGTGACCTTGCTGACCTATTAAGCGTCAGCTCTAATTAGGGTCCTGGCCCATACCCGCATGGAACGCCTCCACAGTTCCACATCAGTGTCTCTGAGGGCCCATAACGGCGCCTGTGGGGGTCTTACACCGGCGCCTTTGAGGGCCCAACACCGCCAATCTGAGGGACTAACACCAATATTTCTTAAGGCCCTACATCGGCGGCGGCTCTGAGGGCCCCACACTGGCGCCTCTGAAGGTCTTTCACAGGCGCATCTGACGGCTACCTACCTGCACTCTGTGGGCCCCACACTGGTGAGTCTGAGGGCTCCCAGTGACGCCTGAGAGTACCACGCCGGTCTCCAGAATCCCGCAAGGCTCCTGAAACCCTCTGCTGGCCCTTGCTGGTCTCTTGAAGACCCCTTGCCCCCATGCATGTGTCTCTGAGTACTGAGGACTCCCACAACGATGCCTTTGAAAGTCTTCACCGGTGACTGTGAGGGCACCACACAGACGCGTCTGAGGGCCCTACACCGCCACCTCTGAGACACCAGTGTCTCCTGAGGCCCACATCGGCGACTCTCAGGGTCCCACACCGGCGCCTCTGGGGCCCCACACCAGTGCCTCTGGCAGCCAGCCACCGGTAACTCTGTAGGTCCTACACCGGTGACTCTGAGGGCCCCACCGGCGTCTGAGAGTACCATGCCGATCTCTAAGGATTCCACAGGGCTCCTGAAGACACTTGCCGGCCTGTGAAGGCCCATTGTTGGCATCATACGGCCTGTTACCGGCCTCTGAGGGCCCTTTGTCGGTCTCTGAGAGGTCCTACTGCGTTATTAAGCATTCGCATTTCGCACCAACAACTCCAAGGGCCCCACACACAGCCATCTGTGAATGGTGTGGGCTTAGCGCCACACCAGTGTCTGAGGCACCACAACGACGTCCATGTGAGGGCCTCACACCAGCACCTTAGAGGGCCCACACCGGCTCCTTTGTGGTTCCTGCACCAGTGCCTCTGAGGGCCCCACACCACTGCCTCTGGGGAACCCACACCGATACCTCTGATGGTCCCACGCTAGTACCTCTTAAGGTTCCACACCGGCGGCCCTGGGTCGGCTCTATACACCAGTCATTCTGAGGGGCTGAGGGCCCCAACGGCCCCACCAATTTTCGTCGATTTCTGGCGCTGCCCGTGTATTTGTCCCAAAAGCCTCCTCCTCCTCCTGGATCTGCCAATGGGGGTCAGGTGTCCTACCATTTCTGTTTTTTTTTTTAAGAAAAAAAAAAAACTCGTGTCAGGGCTATGACGAAAAATAAGTGGCCTAAATCCGATGAGAAAACAGGATTTGGGGGTACCCTAGGTTTGGCTCCGTGATCTGGTATGCCCCCCCCCCCCGCGCTGAACCCCTGGATCCGCCAGTGAGAAAGGGTCACCCTCAGCCTTGTTTTAAACCGCGCTCCGATGGGCTATTGGCGGACGCTGCCACCCGTTGGGATGGGGAGGGGGGTGGGGGTCCCCTAAGATCTCGGAAAGGTAGGTACCGACAGATTTTCTAAATCTAAACGGCGTTCGATAGCCCCAACGGGGTATCGAACGCCGTTTGACCTTGTGACCAAATTTCATTGAGCTAATTGCAACTGATCATGTCACAGGTCAGGCCAAATGTCCCATTATCACCGTTTACTGGCCCATGGAATGCGTTATGACATCGAACAGGAGGAATCCTATCGAAAATCATCGAAGAGCATCGGTTGCTTAAAGGAAAAGTGCCACCTTCCTGAAATATGAAGATATCGTTGGTTTTTATTTTGACATTATTATTTTTCATTTTGTTTTCAAAACCGGTGCCAGAAGTGCATAATTCGCTAAAAAGTATTTCAAACTATTTAACATATTGGTACTATGTTTATACTCTCTACCGCAGCTACTGTATGATGTCATAGCAATGACGTCACACTCAAGCCAATCAGCCTTGAGGAGGATAGACTCGTCGGACTGTAGCGGTTGTAAACAACTTGTCGCCCCGTGTGTCTGCCCGTGGCGCTGGTATCTGTCGGAGGTAAGGGTGAAAGATGCATATAATGGCCATGGAACGCTATTTTAGGATTATTGGTGAATAGCAAGAATATAGTTTTGGTGGTTTGAAATTGTTTGTCCTCAGTGATTGGCTTGATTCTCATTTTGCGGCATAAGCGGCTGTTTGGTTACATTGCATTTTTTATGATTGTGTAATTATTATGATTATGTTCCTCCAAAGTAGGCATCACATATCAATCTCAAAGGCAGATCATCTTCTTTTCATGCCTATAATTTTCTTCAAGAATATTAATAAAAAATATTTCATTTACCCCTGCCTATCATATATCCCATGGAGCTGCCGGTGAAAGTAGGCATGCAATGTGACCTAGCATTGGCGATGTGGTTAATTAGCTTTAAAGTACTATTGAATGCTAAAGGTCATCATTTAGAATGGTTTTCAAAACATTCCACTAGGAAATATTCATTGAAACCTGAAAATTACTTACAAAATGTAAATGTATAGCCACGTCTCAAGAGCATTCAGCCGTCTTCTCAGTAAATATATAATGAAACATAATCTTACCTGACCTAGCCTTACCTACAACCTACAACGTACGGCATTGGTAAAGCTGGCATCACTGTCAGCGTATATTAGTTTGGTAGGTTGTAGGTAGGTAGGTTGTAGGTCAGTAGGTACTAGGTAAGGTTAGGTTAGGTTAGATTGTTTTTAAGCTTCCTTTTATCTTTACATTTACCGGTTAGCGCTGACGGTGACACCAGCTTTACCGATACCCGACCTACCACCTACAACCTAAAACCTAAAACCTACATTCAATGGTGGCGGGTCGCGGGTGGTGATAATTGTTATATGTACCTATATGATAATACTGGATATAAATACCATACAGATTAGCTGGTATCCATGACACACTTTCTTAAGAAGAAGGTCTTCTATTAAATCATGTCTATATTGTAGGAATCAAATGATTTTTGTTGTAGTCACATTCCCTACTCTGACCATCATGTCTGATTATTTCCAGTTACCACTGACAATGCCCAAAACAAGAACAACAAAGGCCCAAAGGTGGCTGTTTGGTAGTGCGCAAAGCTGCTGGTAAGTGGCATCAAAGGATAGGATGTGCTTTGTTATTTCCAGGCACGTAGCCAGGATTTTGCTGAGGGGGGGGGGGGGGGGGGTCACAGGTTGTGGCTTAGTGTTGTACCCCCTCCAAAAAAAAGGAAAATTTCTCGGATTAGGCCCACTATTTTGGGGGTGTGTCACAGCTGTTTTTATTAAAAAAAAAAAAAAAAATTCGCCATCGCCGAGGGGGGAAGGGGCACGAGGGCATGGCTCCCGTGCCCCTCCCCCCTCCTTGGTTACGTCCTTGGTTGTTTCCAGGGTTGCCAGACTTGGCGATATGTCGCCAATTTGGCGAATTTTGAAAGTCATTGGCGATAGAAGCACGGCGTTTGGCGATAGGCGATAAAACGTTAAATATTGGCGAATTTCCAGAGTTCACCGCCAAATCACCGAATATTATTTTAAAAAATAAACAAAACAAAGCAAAAAAACATCATCACGAAATATTTCGTAATCTGATTACGATCAGATTACGAAATAATCTAGTAATCTGATAACCGTCCAACGTTTCGTAGGCACTCAATTATAAAATGTTCCTGATGAAAATATCTTCTAGGTACTTACTTGTAAACAACTTTGTGGCGTGTTGCAAGGCCCTAAATACAATGCAAGGCGTGTTGCGGGAATGGCGGGAACGGTTGCTTGGCGACCTTTGCTATTTTATTTGGCGCTGGTTAAGGTAGGTACGCTGTTCTGTAGATGAATATGAGAAACGAGATAGGTAAATCGTGAACTAGGAAACGATTCGTGAACACGGTTACACGAACGCCAACTTGCGTTTTTGTTTGTTTGTTTTGTTGGGTTGGGTGTGTGTGGTGTTGGGTTGTTTGTTGGGAGGCCCTTTCGGTCTGACAAGACCATTGCAGAGCCGGAAGGATGATAGGAATTAGGGGGAGACATTGGTCTGGGCAGACACCCTAGTGAGTCGCCGGGGCTGAGCCCGTCCAGAGGACAGGCCACCCAGCCCCCCATGCACTCTCTGCACCCGGCTACGGGGTGCGCTCCCTCGGGAGCAGCGGTGCCGCTCCAAGGGAGCAGCCCGCATAACATAAAGGTGCCTGTCTAGCCCGGAGTGGGGTTGAGGCGTGGAGGAGAAGGATTTCTGTATCCTGAGGATAGAAGCACGGAAAGGTGCCAACTTGCGCTGCTACGTATGCTTATACAGTGCATCCTATTTGGCGAATTTTGGCGAAATTCGAGGGGCGAATTTGGCGATAAGGACCATTCTGGATCTGGCAACCCTGGTTGTTTCTGAGAGTTTGGATATCACAAAGCTTTAGATATAAATTAGAATGTAATAAGAAGCTTTCAGCATTGCACCTTTCCAGACACTGATAATTCATTTGCCTTTATTGTTTCAAAAGTCAATTTTCAACACAAAAAAGTTGAAATTATTAACTCAAATAATTGCAAATATATACTTTGGTAATTTGCCTTTCGCATCACTACCTATCAACAAAATAATCAAGGGTGACTAAATATGAAATGCTCCTGCATGATCTTCATCGTGAACAATTGTGAAGGTATGATGTTTGCGTGTTGAAATGTTATAAAGAACTTATGTCATAAAAACAACTTGTAAAATTGTGTCTTTCCATATTATTCTGCAAGGAAGCCTTGGAAGGGAGAGACACTATTCCGTCCTACAGAAGCCATTTAGAAATGTGTGACATGTTCAGCACTTTGAGTCAGTCGGTGCCCGGACCTCAGTCGGCTGTATGACCGTCTCCTCGTCCTCTTTTGTCGGCTCCGCCCCGTGCTGTTTCTATAAGGGTGTCTGACCCGCTGCCGCTATCCCCACTGTGAGGTCTGACCCGCCGCGCGCTGTCACCACTGTCGGCCCTCTGTGTGCGCGGCAGGTGGTGGTGGATGTCTCTGCTCTGACGCGCGGCGTGCGCCTGCTCAGTGTGGAGGTGCCGCTAACAGCGGTGCCAGCCGGAGCGGCTGCCTCGCCGGCGGCCGACATTGAGCGCAGCACGTGTCAGCCGCCGTTCGGGCCGCTGCAGCTGCTCCAGTCGGCGGCGCAGCTGTCCGTCTCCGTGTCACTGGCCGTGCCGCTGGACCTGCTGCCGCGGCCGGCGCCGGCGCGCTGCGCCTATGGCCGACTGCTGGCCGTGGTCTCGCAGCGCGGCCTGCAGCGCAGCGGCGTGCTGCAGCTCATCCAACAGCTCAACGAGCCGCCCAGTCCGGCGGCGGCCGAGGGCACCGCGCCGCGCCGGCCGGGCGACGTCAGCACACCTGGCATCAGCGGCTTCTGCCTGGCCGACCGTCAGCTGCACCTGCTGTTCGCCGAGGGGCGCGCCGACGCCGAGCTGGAACAGACGGCGGCCGCGCCGCGCGCTCTGCCGCGCCGCGACGCTCGACTCTGCCGCGCCGCGACGCTCGACTCTGCCACCAATCGGGCCTGCTGTTTAGGGAGCGCCTGTACCCGCGCCAGCCGGCCGCGTTCCGCGTGCTCGAGGACCGCCCGCTACGCGCCCAGCTGCTCGACACCCGCCTCTACACGTCACAGAAACAGGAGCCGGCGCGCGCCGTCCGCGCCATCAGAGAGTGCTTCCGCACGCAGTGGCTGTCGGAAAATGAACCTGCTTCCCAACGAGGCCGGCCTGCAACAACTGCTGGCCGGCTGTTGGCCGAAAAAAAAACGCCTTCAACCGGATGTCAGTTGTCAAATCAACGCGTATTGATGCATTCACTAGGATGGGCTTACGTAAAGCTGTAGAATTGCAAATATATAATGGCACTGTTTTTGATCCGTTCGGTATGCATTGGTATCATATGATCTCTCATTCACAGACGATCAGCTGCGAAGACCCAGATCCGTAGTAGAGGGCTCATCGAGTCTGGGTCCAGCTCCCCGTACTTCCTCCACTTTGGAAACACCGCAGCGCAGACCACAGTTATACATAATATTTAGTTTTCATTCACTTCATAACCGAAGGTTGTTTGATAGGTGATATGCTGCTTGAGTTGCACCCCGGTATATCAATACGAAGCTTCCGTCCCTGCCACATACCAGTGAAGGAGGCGGCGGCGCCGGCGGCGGCGGCCGGGGCCGGGCTGCCCTGACCACCGACACAGTCTGTGAAATGCCCCAACAACTCAACAGGCTTCATAAATGTTTTTTTGCACCATATTTTCTCGCGTATATGAAAGCTCTAAAATGTACAATATTCATTTCAGCCGCAAGCGATATAAAAGCTCTACAAAACGTCATGTCTCTGTGTGCAAGAAAGACACATATATTGTGTATAATCGAGCGTACATGATCTGCAGCGCTGCGGAGGGCTGCTCGGTTGCCGCTTTTTACCAGTCGGCTCTAGGTCGGACATATGGGTAAACAAAATGGAATAGTAATATTAAACAATGCTACCTGCTGATGCTACTGGGCCTCTCATTGGTGAAGAACTGGCAGCCAGCCAGCGTGTTTTTGTGAGAACTGTTTTAACAGCAGCAACCGAACGGCTCTCGGGCCAGCGACCAGTGAGCGTAGACAGCACAGCGCTCCGTTAGGCATCGGCGGGCAAGCACACATTAGCTGTGGACGGACCGGCCGCCCGAACATATTTGTCGGTATCGAAAGTATCGTGAACCAAATGACTGCTAGCGAAAAAAGGACTGCCTCTCGTATCCATGAAAACATGTGCTCTACAAAAGTACATAATTGCTTAGTTGTCGCCAGTCACTCATTGCACCATGGCGTCAGTGTGGGGCCGCGCCCCGAATCATCTCAATCGCCAGGCAAAGCATCTCAATCGACAGGCACATGGTAGTCCAGCTACGAATCCGAGCCGCGGCATCCCGTCTATGTATCTACATTACACCACAATCGAACACTGTCGGGCCACCCGAGACAGCAGTCTCCAATGTAACATCAAAACACGCCACTCGTCTAATATCAGAAAAATGAGCATTGAGTACCTACCGAATATCGACTACAGAAGATTACAATGGGGTGCAGATCTAGCAAGAGTGTCGCGGTTCGTCTCGGCACGGCTTACAGGCCGCCGTGCCCGCGCAGGTGACCGCCAGCTCCACCTGTTCCACCTCCGGCGCGGAAGCTCGATCACAAGACTGACCTCAGTCGGCGCTCTGTGCTCGGCACAGGGCGACCGGGTCAGGAGCGGGCCGCTGCCGCCAGGGCCGCGGCCACCAGCCACGCGGCACCGGCCGCCATCACCCGCTCAGCCCAGATGCGCGCCACGGCGTCATTGGGGCTTCCCTGAGCAGGATCGAACCAGAGCTGCATGCACGGTTCCGTATCCGCCGTGAACTTCCACGAGTGATCCCACACCTGAAAAAGGCGCACGGTTTGCGTCACAGCTCGGCTCACTTTCACAGTCCACGCACCGGCAGCAATTAAGGGCTACTTAGATAGTGTGCTAATAGAGCGCAATCACTTAGCTTAATCCATATAGAGTCAACCATGAATTGTTAATTACGAGCGAGCGAGCGAAGCGAAGTCTTTTCAATATCACGGAAAAAGCTCAGTATGAGCGGCCCGACCCGGCCCGGCCTGTAACGCTTTTGAGAGGCTTATATCTCAGCAACCGCTGGACCGATTGGCCTGCGGTCTTTTTTTTGTTGGGTAGTCCTATTCCCTCTACCCCGTAATTGACTACTCTTGATACATTTCAGGGACCGTCGTGGCACGTGCCACGTGAAAAGTCAAGGGTGTTATTTGTCAAAATTGCAAAAGAAGTGATTTTGAGAGGCTCATATCTCAGCAGCCGCTTGGGCGGTCTTGCGGTAAATTTTGTAGGGTAGCTGCACCCCTTCAACCAAAGGTCGGATGCTCTTGATCTATGTGAGTGACCCCCACTGCACGTGCAAAATGCAAAAAGAAGAGGTGCCGAATTTGTTCCCATTTCAATAACTCTGTTATTACTGGGGCGATTTAGCTGAAACTTGGCATACAGGTAGGCAGTAGGCACCAACCAGGCAATGCATTCCCATATGTTGCGGTTAGGGTGCTACTGCACGTGCGCACGTGCAGGGGGGGGGGGCGCTTCCAGATCTCGAGAACGGCTGGGCCGATTGCGTTCAAATTTGGACGTAAAATAAAGGACGCTTGAATCTTACCTGAGTGATGTCCATTTCTTGATCACTTTCATCTGTGGATGACCGAGCAGCGACAGCAACCCAAGGCGTATACGGAATCTAAAAAAAATCAGCACACCGTTACCACATGTTTTAATAAAACTTACCTATAGGGAGGTAGCATACGAGTTAAAATACTGATCAAAACAATAACATACAAACATACAGATATTCGGTTAGGTTGAAATGGCTAAAAAATATAAAAAATAAGGGGAAGGTACTAGGGCTGTAAAGCTGAAAGGGCTCGGTACTAGTAATAATTTTTGGCTAAAAATATCACAAATAAAGACTGCACTAAAGCTGTAATGTCTGGTACTAGGAATAACTTTAGAGTAGTGTTATAAAAACAATATTCAGAGTCTTTTGATAATTTTTTTCTAAAACAATATAGCAGGCATTTTCATCACTTCTAAAAAATAACTTACATTCTGATCCGGCACAGCACTGTTCTTTAGACGCAAACGTTTTTGACTGTGCTTATCATGGTGCGCACTTCTTGTTAAGTTTAAGTGGTCATGTGGTCTTGGCTCATTGGTCATGCCACACACCCTCATCCACTTTTCTCTGTACTTCTTTTTTTAGCGGGAACCTAAAAGTAAAAAAGGGTCAACACATGCTTAGTCCATGCAACACATACTCTGTGTATTAAGCTGAATAGCTCCACTGAGCCCAGTTTCACCAAGTGCGGTAAACTTAATTTTGGGGTAGTTTTTGTAGTTAAGTAGTGGGGTAGTTTGGTAGTTTACCCCAAATTGAGTTTACCGCACTTGGTGAAACTGGGCTCTGGTGAGTTTCCTTTTCTTGTCAGCACATAAGTGAAAGAAAACTGTGTAGACAAGAGATAAACCAAACCCCCATGGAAAGGTAGGTGTTACCACAACCAGGAAATGGGATTTGAAGGGATGGATAAATGTGTCTGAGTTCTACCTTTCAGCCAGACTGGAAAACATCCATACACTACGCCGGACGCCCGTGAGCCCCTCATGCGCCAAAATTTGAAGCAAGCAATTTTGAGCTGAAATTCCAGTGCATGATTTCCACTGGAAGTTGGGTGCCTGTTTGCACCAAAATTAAGCCACTTTTACATAAAGCACATGTGCATATCTACCGACCAAGGCTATATCAACCAGACAGATCGTTCCGGGGCCTCAGAGTCAGACGCTATTCCCTTTCTGAGCGTCTGAATTAGTTAATGTTCCCATGAAAACCCAATACCACAATATGTGTGGCACACTGTAGAATCTTAAGGTGAAACAAGGCCCAGGCCAGAAGTTCCGACTCTCTTCAGACCTGCCAGCACCCGCAGGGCAAGTCTGCTGCTAGATTGACCATAGCGTGTCAAAAAATTCGGTGACAGCCATTTGCATGAACATTATGCGCCATGCGGTCACCCTGCGCCTAAAAATTCAGCTGAATTTGAATTTGAATCAGCTGAATTTGACGCATGCAAAATTATGCTGGATGTGCGATGAAATTTTCGGGGCAATGCCGCAATCACGCCACTTCGCCTGACATATTCGGCATAACTTGTGTTTTTTTTATCCAGTCTGGCATTTCAGTTGTGAAAGCCTGAACAGTTCAAAAGGATTTGCTAATCCAGGGGAGAGTTCTGTGAAAACAAAAGTAATAGAAGAGCCATTGCAATAAATAAGAATTTAGGTACCTAGGTACCTACTTGTGCACAGTCACACGCATATCAGTCCCGACCCGACGTAGGTCGTTTGCTCCGCGGATCACACACTTCTTCATCGTTATTATAGGTATTTGTTCGAACAAAAATGCCCTGATTTCGGATCAGAGCCACGGTATAAAATATGATAAAGATAAAAGATACATTTGCGTAAGATAAGAATACATTTTAGCAATTGGCTACCAAACGAGATGTCATCTGTTCAGGGCATAGCATAGGTTTACTTTCATAGACCTCATGAAAGTAGCTCATGAAACTCATCACCAATCAGCGCGACGGATTTCAAGATTCGATTGCGGATGTTCATCCGCCGGCCGATTGCCAGAACAGACAACGAAAAATAACGCAACTGCTCATGGTCTGCTCGCTAGTACAGGGATCCGTGCCTGATCAGTACTGCTGCAAGCTGATTGGTTAAAAACCAAAGCCTCGCCGCGGGTGGCTGTATTGTCGGATAAGAACGCATTCCTGGGATAAGGACGCATTCCTGGCATATTTTCTTTTAAAATTGCCGATAACTTCGAATGGAGGCCGAAATCGGCCGTAAGAGGGTAGGCAAGTAGGTTTTCGGACACGGGCTACAAGATGGCTATCTCAGTTTAACCCTCGCATGTGTAGGGGGGGGGGGTCGGATGGACCCCCCCCCCATGGTTTTTCGCGAATAACTCGCGTAAAAAGCGGCCGATCGCGACGAAACTTTCAGTACCCTCGCATTGATCAATTTTACACCTACCCTGAAAATTTCATGACCCTGACCCAAATGACCTTTGACCTGTGACCTCTTTTCCGAGACCATGTTTGGCCGGAATCGCGATTTCGCGTATGTCGGCTCGCACTATCCGCGCGTTTGCAAGCTTTTCGTGGTTTCAAACGTTCAAACATGTGATTTGATGTTACTCCCGTGGGTGTCAAGGTCACCTGAAGGTCAGGTCAGGTCATTGACCTTTGGTGACCTCGGGTGACCTCGGTTCACTTTTTCGAGTTTTACATGTTTCTAGGCTAGTTTTTGGAGCTGAATTCGAATTTAGCAACCATTTGAACATTTACGAAGTAGTTTTGGTGACTTCGTAACATGTTACGAAGCTGTCAGAGGTGGTTGACACGTACTACGAATACCCGTCACGACGCCTACTGGTTGACCTGACCTGACCTGACCCGACCTGGTCGAAATGCTTCAAGACATCATCTGTGATCAAAACTAACACGATATTCGTGATCAGCACCCCGAAAAACCCCTTAGCAGCCACACTTTACGACTTTCTAACAGGTCCCGATTTTCCCGACTTTGGGTCATTGACCTGACCTGGAAGGTCAACCAATGACCTAGGACCTTAAAATTGGGTATCATCGGCTTCCTCTCGTCACGGGCAACACGCTCGTTTTTTCCGCGAAGCTCTAGCTCGATCAGGGGCCAAACGGCAAGGGGGGGGGGTCCAACCGACCCCCCCCCCCTACACATTAGAAGCTGGAAAACGCCGCACACATGCGAGGGTTAAATCCCCATGTTAAAGGTGGCCCTTTTCCTTTAAAGAGGTCACTGCTACCAGGTCAGGTCACAGCGCTAGGTCACAAAGGGTCATTTGCAGTATGAACCCAATTATAGGGTTACACGGGGGCAAGACGCCAAGTTGGGTAAGATGTCCACCACACTTTATTTACGAAAGTACCGAAGCAATGCACAGTTGTTGTTTTTTTTTTTTTGTCGTTCTTTGGGAGCCGTTCCTTTGTCGTTCTATGGGGCACGATTTGACGTGTGTCGGGCCTCCCGGTGAGAAGTGGCTGCGGAGTTTTTTTTTGTACCCCTTTCCTTATTTTTATTGGTTATCGTTATCGTTTATCGCTAAGTTTTCAGAATTATCGCTCATCCACTTATCGCAAGTTACAAAGATGATGAACGATAAACGATAAAATGTAAAACGGGATGATGTAAAAATGGAAGACGATCGACAGTGTATGCCGCGCGACAGTATGTGTGCGCAACCTGTTGCCATCTGCTAAGTGTATAGATCTGCAAATACATATGTATATGTATATAAAGTATATATGAAGTATGGTATATAAAGTGTATATAAAGTATGTATATGTATATAAAGTACATATCTGCAAATATGTACTTTAAGTAGGGTAAGGTGCCTAATTAGCGACCCTTTCCGATTTGCGACCTACCTCCCTACAGGAAAACTGGTAGGAGAAAACGGGGTAAAAACATCGTCAAAAGCTCAGCCATCCTTTGGTTATCAAATTAAATTATTTTCCGGTCGTCGATATTTTTGGTGGGACGTTTCAGATGAGTTTAAATAAAGATGACGAGTTTCTTATCCAAAACTTGTGTGTTTGGGCCATCTCTGATGAAAAGCGATGCACATTAGGATGATGGACCTTTTTTATTCTGAATCGACATTCCTTTTTCAATTGATTGCCGTTTTCCCATAGTGAATCGCTCAACTGTGCACAGCATGGCGGTTAAAAATGTGTCGCAACTCATATTTCCTATTTGCGCCTGACATGGTCGCAAATAGCTCAAGAAGGGAAAGAAAGGGGAAAAGACAGAAATGAAAATGAGGTGTTGCTGAAGCTTGCAATGTGTGGCAGGGGATGCCAAATGTCGTCACCGACTGCAGGGGTGCCGAATTCAGCGCGGACCTCGAATATCATACGAGATAGCCCGCAAAATGTGGGTTTCCGCCTTCTTTTCGCCTTCGGTGCATCGCGTGATCAGTTTTTACTTACGTAAATGTGTTGGATAAACGTTCCTGTTCGAGTGATTGAGTGCTTTGCGTAAAGGTTACCTTTTTGAGATCATATTTCATCTTTCCAGGCGTCGCATTTTTTGCCATTTTTAATATGGGGAAACCCATAGACTTATTAGCGACCCTCCCCGGTCGCTAATCGGGAAGAGTTCCCTATTAGCGTTTTTTGCAATGGTTTGCCAAAATGCTCACTACAAATAAGCTAGTGAATATTGGGACAGAAAATGACTATATTTTAATAGAAAAATAAACGATCTCTCCGAAAATCAAGCCCGTAATACAGTGGCACCCACAGAGCGTGAGCAATGACGGTTCAAATTAAGGGGGTCGCTAATTAGGCACCTTACCCTACACTTATTTAAGCTGTATTTCTTATCGCTTTTGTTATCGCTGTTAAAGAACAATTAATCGTTATCGTTGTATCGTTTATCGTTTCGTTATCGCCGTTAAAAACAATTATCGTTATCGTTTTTCGTTTATCGTTTCGTTATCGCTGTTAAAAAACATTTATCGTTATCGTTTTATCGTTTCATCGCTATCGCTGTTAATTTAAAAAAATATTACCGTTTACCGTTTATCGTTATCGCAAACCTTTCTTATCGTTTTATCGTTATCGCAATTCCGAAAATTAGTTATCGCGGAAAGCATGCTGCAGAAGATGCTATGCCATAAACGGAGCCGCTGCGCAACGCCGTATTTGGGGGGGGGGGGTAAAAAACCCCACAGCACGGCGAAGGTTTAGGTCTTACGTTGACCTTCCAGATCAGGTCAATGACCCAAGTTCGGGAAAATGGTACCTACCTGATAGAAAGAACGCAGAAAAATAAAGGCACCAAAAGAAAGGAAATATCAAAGACCCTTGCTATATAAGCATAAAGCAAAGCAATTGGGTATGATAAGTGGGATTTCATTAATGACTCAATTCAGGCCCAAAAAGTGGGCACCACCCCGTAGGACCTGCCGACCACTGTTCTAGGGCCATAAAACAAATTGAATGTTTTCAGCTTGACGATACGGATCGACTGGTAGGTATGCTTGTCTTTTTTCCGGTTAGGTCATGAACTTAACTACGGTCAACTTTTCTACTTTACTTTTTAAGGTCAAATTATAATTAGGTGGTTTCGAGCATTAGGACGAGAGAAATAGGTACTATCCTGGTAAGGTAAATAAGCGTAATAGTTAGTAGGTACCTAAACTACCGTTGATCTAAAGTTAAATCCGAGTCATTACCTACTCAGAGAAGTTACAAAAACCTATCTAATGCGCCTTTTTTTGGACACCAAAGATCCGTCATCGGTATGCCTATAGTGCCGCCCCTATCAGATGCTAAGTGCACCGCCCCATCAGATGCAAAAATTCGAAATGCCGCCCCTAAATTCTAATCGTTATAGCCGACCCAGTGAAAATCCCTTATCCCGCGAGTTGCTGGGGGGGGGGGGAAGCGTTAAACGCCCCCACTTTTTCGCCGGGCCATAGCATAAAAACATTTGGATACCTGTCTGTAGGGAATTGATGGAAGTTTACCGCGACAAAGTTTCAAAAAATCGGTCGGAACTTTTTGAGATATCGAGGTTTAAGTGACGTCATGATTTCCGAGTTTTCGAACAAAAACGGCCCTATGTTAAAAAAAAATAATAGGTATAAAATCACAGAATAGACATAAAGACATGCCGTAACGCCATTAGACTGCCAATACCATGAACAATCAACTAGCCATCTTCGATTATTGATTATCTTTCCGCATTTTCCAAAATCTTGAACTGAATCTCGGCAATTTCTCGTGACTACTTCACGACCATGACACATGTAGGTATTTCACATTGACATTTTGAACCAAACACGTACACATATGATAACATGAATGTCACCATCTTGTTTTACGCCCAAAATTACCCATAAAACATGTGTTACAGGCTGCGAATATCAGTTTTGATTTTCGGGGATATGTGTTTACCCGGTTGACCTGACCTTGACCCTGACCTATGCTTGACTGACCCTGACATGGAACTGACACTCGTGTAGGCCTTATATGAATGATTGTGCACCGTTAATCACTGGCGGATCCAGACTTGCGTTTTGGGGGGGGGGGCAACTCATGCAAGGAACCAAACCTAGGGTACCTGTTTTCTCATCGGATTTAGGCCACTTATTTTTCGTCACAGCCCTGAAACGATAATTTTTTTAACGAAAAATAAAAAAGAATATAGAAATGGTAGCCCACCCAACCCGTGCCTTTATATTACTTTGAAAACACTTCAAATTGCTTTTGTCGACCAGTTAGCCCGCTCCGGGTCGGTGCTTAGCACAGCCTTCGCGGGCTGGGAGGTGTCGGTTGGACCCCCCTGCCGTTCGGCCCCTGATCAAGCTCGCGGAAAAAACAAGCGTGTTGCCCGTGAGGGACGAGAGGAAGCCGATGATACCCGATTTTAAGGTCCTTGGTCATTGGTTGACCTTTCAGAGCGGTGTTTCACGGTCGCGCTGCCAGCCGCCATGCCAGCGCATTCCGCGAGCTAAGGTCAACCTTCGGTAGTGTTGTAGGTATAGGCTTGTTGATGTCTCCATGGAAACCAAAAGCGCCAACAGCGCTGGCAGCGGCTGGCAGCGTGCCGTGAAACACCGCCCAGGTCAGGTCACAGATCCAAAAGACGGGAAATTTAGGACCTGTCAGAACCTCCTAAAGTAAGGCTGTAATAGTTTTTTTTGTACTATCACGAATTTCATGTTAGTTTGGATGATAAATGATGTCTAAGACATCATCATCTAAGACTCTTCTGACGTTTTGGGGGGGGGGGGGGCAAACAGGCCACTTTAGGCCTTTGGGGGGGGGCATGGCCCTAAATGCCCCCCCTGGATCCGCCAGTGCACCGTTTTGACAGAGTTTATGACGAGAGGCGCCCACTGCGAAGTCCTGAAGTTCATGCTACTGAAAGCCCGATTTCAGGTGTTTGACCTGACCTTGACCGGACCTGTGACCTCAAAATTCAACTTTAAAGGGACCCTCCCACCTTCAAAAAAGTTAATGAATTGGCACGAAAGTGATGTCGCTCGGTTCAGGAAGAGCGAAAACGAATATCTACCAAATTTCATCGAAAAATATTCACCGGTTTTCAAGATATTCAACTTTTACTTTTGTTTACTTTTTGGAATCTCCGCTGTTCCTAGCGACTTTATTTGAAAGTGCGGCATTTGTTGCGCACAAAGCAGCATATACCACCGCGTGCTACCAACGTTTTAGTAAAAGATTTAAAAATCGTTAGATCTCCGCTGACGTCACAAATTCTAAGGGGGCATACCAATGCACTAGCCCCTTAGAATCCGAAAACTGCAAGTTTGAAATTCCATATCTCCGAATTAAAGCATTTGTCGATGCTGTGAGTGCCCAAACCGGTATTTGCAGGCCATGGCCACAAATTTGGCTATCTCAACTCAAAACTAATGTTAAGGTGGGAGTGTCCCTTTAAAGTACTCATCTGAAGCGTCTCGTCGCGCTCTTTCGTTTGCCGCCTCGTGCGTTTCGCTGCGCCTATTGGTTTCTCGAGTTATCGGCTGGGGGCGTTTAACCCCCCCCCCAACAAACGGTGGGTGGCGAAATACCCAGCAACGCCGGGTTATAATACGCCCTTGTACTAACTTCTGGACCGATTTGGGCCTCGTTTCATAAACCGAGTCCCAGTCCGTAACTTACCCCGGTTTTTGGTCTTGTATTGCAAGTGTATGTGAAGCGATAAACTTATTTCCCCTTCTCCCTTCTTTCTTGCTTACAAGCAGTGGCGGATCCAGGGGGGGGGGGCAAAATGGGCATTTGCCCCCCCCAAAGTGTATGAAACGAGGCCCTGGTCCTATCCTATCCGTAGAAATAAAGACTTTATATCTATGGTCCTATCGGTCCGCTAAGAATGAATCAATGCCCTGGAATCAATCGTCAATATCAATAAACGAAGAATTATACCTTCTAAAGTTTTTTTTTTGTTGTCGAATAATTAAAAAGTTCACTTGATGTGAAAGTGTATTTCATCAGCTCATTTGTTTCGACACATGAGCTCGTATACTATTATTGTCTGCTTTTTAGACACCCCCGATAGCCCTCTATTTGCTTACCTTGCTTCCACTACGTTTCCACTTTCCACGTGGGAGACATTTGGCGCGCGGCGCGAATACTGAGAGGTGGGGACGCACGGCGCGAGGAGGAGAAGCTTTTTTCAATAAAAAGGATTCTTTCGTTGGATGTAAGCAATGGTATGTTTGAGCGTCGTTAGTAATATTATTGTGATGAAAAATGACCATTTGAATGTGAATGATGGATTTTCACAATGAGACCATTATGAATGATTTTTTGGTCTTATTTCAGTTTTTCATATATCATGTGCATAAGGTCATTTTTCATCACTTCATCACTTTTTTCATTTATGAAAAATGACCATTTGAATGTGAATGATGGATTTTCACAATGAGACCATTATGAATGATTTTTTGGTCTTATTTCAGTTTTTCATATATCATGTGCATAAGGTCATTTTTCATCACAATAAAAAGGAATTTGTGGAAGACTGGCGAGGGTAAAGGCCATGGTGGAAGTGTATTTTGGTATGGGGTGTGGATCAAGTACATATAACTTCAAATATTTTCTCATTTTCAAATATTTTCTCATTTCTCTCAACCTAAAAATATTTGACCTACCTTTGCCTGTAATCTCTCCTAAGGCATTGCCTTCGGCACTGCGCTGCTTCGCAACGAGAAATTTCATGACGTCATTTTCCCCACAGTTGAATAGCATCATTAATATGTATTCACTCAACCTTGGTGCGCAGTGCGTGGCGGGTCGCATACGCAGTCGGCGGGGGGTACGGCGGTGACAGTAAATATTGTATTGGTGCATTTTAACTTGTTTGTGCCATGAATAACTATCAGCTATGAAATCAGGAGGTCAAAATATGTCATGTGATATACTTTTTACTATCACTTGTGGTTAGCAACGAAAGTAAAGGCTGCCGGTCCTAAAGTAAATAGATACCATCATACCTAATAATGTAAGAATATGAAAACTATCTTTTAACAGTCACTCGGACTCAATGTATGCTTTTACCAGTTAATTTTCGTTTCAAGTGACACGTGCACGAAACTAAATATTTCACTCAAAGTTTTACAATTTTTGGGATGAACGATAACCGTACCCCTGGTGACGTCATTTGTCGTTTTCCTGATTTACACAGAAGACAGTCCCCCTAGAAAAGGCCTGAATGGGGCATGATACAATGTCGGCAAAAACTTGTTTAGCTTTTGTTGCGGGTTGTATGTTGTATTACCGTAAAACGGGGTGTTAAGGGACAGTTTTTAGGTGTTTTGTTGTATAACTCAAGAAGGGTTGGAGATAGAAGCATCAAATTGTCAGCATTTTATGTGGAATTTGGTGCTTTACATGCCTGCCATGTTAAAGTTTTTAAGATTTATACCTGCATATTATTTTTTATTATTTTTCATCACTGTCCCTTAGCACCCCAATGTGGGGTGTTAAGGGACACTTATATTATTCCAAGAAATGGTCGTCAAATGCCCACAATTGGGGTGTGGAAGGACACACAATTCATTTATTGAAGTGTTTTGCATATTCAGTCACAAAACAAGCCAGGTTCATTCACCACTAATGACTTTTTTAGCCAATTACGTGTAATGCAGTTTACGCTTGTGGAAAATGTGCTAATTATAAGGTAAACAGAACCAAAAAGTACCCTTCTGTCATCAACAAAAACCCATGTTGAAGCTAGTCACTTGTCATTATGTTGCCCTCTTTGTTTTAGCCTTTTTATGATGACATCACATTTACCTACATCAGTCTCCATTGACCCATCATTGTAAAAGAGAGTGTTGAGATGTTTTGTTACATAACTTAAGATGTGTTAGAGATAAAAGCATGAACTTGCCAGCATTTTATGTGGAATTTGGTGTTTTCCATGCCTACTGAAAGAAAACTTAATGAAATTATATTTAGATATTATTTTTTTATTTTTCTTCCCTGTCCCTTAGCACCCCACATTCACCTCAAAATATGCATGTATCTGGAAAAGAGGAAGAGGATGGTGAATGAGTGGGTGGATTTGCACAAGTTTTTCAGGAAACATGTGCAATACATGTGACAATACACCTATTCATTCATTTTCCCTGTACACCCACTAGTTTATGTGGTACACACAGAGTTTTGGAGGTGTTTCAATTTTGTGAAAATGTAGCATGATTTTCAAATCCATTTTTGAACCAAATCACTTGCATGAAAAACCATACCATTTTGTCCTATGGTCAAGAGCAGAACAGTGTCAACTACCACACTGAAGTGTTTATTGAACCTTCTCAAATTAGGAAGTTAATATGCCTCAAAGTTTTTCCCATACAACTGTCCCTTAGCACCCCACTGTCCCTTAACACCCCATTTTACGGTACCTACCGTGATATTGTGAAAATATATGAAGTTATTACAAAGTTCTTTTGAAAATTAACTAGGCTTCTGTGGAAGACATCGTCAATTAGTGATCATCACCATAATATTGACATGTAAATGTCCTGCTATACCTTTCAATTTGGGCAAAACAGGTGAGTATCAGTACACCTACATTTGTTATGTTTATATCTTCAGAAAATTTCATCCATATCAATCTGTACTGCAGTGCCGGTGTCTATTTGAAAGGGTGTTTATTTTGTTATATCCTCAAAGATAATGTGCTTGCTGGTTATTCTGGATGGGTGTCGAGACAAGATATAAAACTGTTCTGATTCAGAGTTCACATTAGCATGTGTCAGCTTACTGTTTGTTCTTTTTTAATGAATATATGTCAGCAAAACAAATATACCTCATGCCAGGCCATTTAAATAGTTGGCTGGATAATTTTATACTTTCTTTGATGCTATAAAAACAAAGATACTGATGCTTTCCGAGCATCAGCTTGGTGTGCTAAGCAACTTCTCCACAGCCCTGGTTCCTGAGCCTGTCCTGGACTCCTGACTGAAAATAGTAATGCTACCTTGCATAAGGATCAGTGAACTTTCTTTGCACAATTTACACTGCACATGTTTGCTCATAACTAGCGCATTTTTAATTGAAATCCATAGGAAGCTTGAACAGTGAAAAAATAAAACAAAATCTTAACAAAATCTATGGTAAATTGAGTACGCAGCATGCACCATATCTATTTTACTCTTTTACTTGTCTTTCTTAGCCATGCAACAATGATTTAAACCTGAAAGTCGTGAAACATAGAAAATGCCACTGTCAGTGCGGAGACCTGATTCTTCTGCTTCTTTTGTTATAAAGTTGAGTCACAGCTTACGTTTATTCTGCAAGGCTTGAAGCAATCGATAGCTTTTGTACTCTTCTTTTGATAAGGTCATTATCAAAATTGACCTTAGGTCAACGGTTTAGCACCCAGAGGGCAAAAACTCCAAAAATAGCTGTTTTTACTAAATGTGTTTTTCGACAATAACTTTTGACTAAAAAAAGCCATAACATTTCTATTGCCAGAATCGTGTTCCTCTCGCCGAGACGCGTCGAATGAACTATAATTTGACCTTGAAAGGTCAGCTTGAAAATTTGACCTCATGTCAAGGTGATGACCTGATTGGAAAAGGTCATGTTGCATATCAGTCGAGGCGTCTCAACAAGACAAACACAATGAGACCATCCCCAGGGTCCTATCTCTTTCCAATCAAGAGTTATTGGCAAAAATCTGTTTGTAGCCTCAAATGACCTCGGATGACCTTTCTAGAGGCTATAAGCAAAAAAGACACCTTGGTCGTCACGGGTGGTTCAAATCATTGATTCTGAAATATTTGGACTGTTCCTATGCGTACACACGGATCTAGAGGCATTTTCATTTTCTCCGATGGCTTATAATTGCAAGGTTACGCCACTGACCTGACCTTTGGTCACGGGTATAAAAAATCCGAGATATGCAAATTGTAGGCGCCCATAACATCATGCAATCCACCAAGTTTTAAACCTTTCTGACAAACACTGCAGGCTGGACATGATTGCAAACTTTTTTAGGCTTGGTCAGTTAACTTCACCTGGTGACTTGACCTGACATGACCTGGGGTAAAAACTTTCACACATTGTCCAAAATTGATGTAGGTACAAAAGGCTTCTCCAAGCGGGTAGCGCCGCGGTTTTTTATTCACACGCAAAAAAAAAAAAACGCTACAGGGTGGTAACATATGCCCCCCCCCCCCACACACACACACTGGGGCGAAGGTTAAGAGTGCGTCGTAACACTACTCACTAGACAAGAACATCTCACTATAGCTATATCAGTATTTCAGTTTTTTTCAGGAGTGCGCGTCAAGAAGGCTGAAGATGAAGAACAAAAGCAGATGTTCGCCTTGGGTGTCATCAGCAATTGTATGTCTTTGATTTGCCACCGCAGCATAACAACCAGGAAGCATTCACTGGATGAAGAAGGGCCAGGACAATATTAAAAGGTAAGTGCGTCATGTGCCATATATTTGCTCACATCCTTTGTCACTTTGATCTTGCATATGGCTTTCCTTTTTCAAGAAGTGGCGCTGTTGTGACTCGTGAGAGACAGTCGAGTCATGCGTTGTTCTTTTGTCCCTCACAATGGATGCATCTTGGTCTTGAGAGAGCAATCACCCTCATGCGTTTTGTCACTACACTTGAGGCACAATGTTTCAGTATGACACCTCACCCAAATATGCCAAGCATTACCATAGTTTAGGCACTGGCGGATCCAGACTTGCGTTTTTTTTGGGGGGGGGGGGGGCAACTCATGCAGGAGCCAAACCTAGGGTACCCCCAAATCCTGTTTTCTCATCGGATTTAGGCCACTTATTTTTCGTCACAGCCCTGACACTATGAATATTTTTTTTTTAACTAAAAATAAAAATATATAAATGGTAGCCCACCCGACCCATGCCTTTATATTACTTTGTAAACACTTACCATTACTTTTGTCGACCAGTTAACCCGCTTCGAATCAGTGCTTGGGTCCCTTTGCGGGCCGGGAGGTGGTAAAATGGGAGGTCTAACTCGGCTCCTGGGCCAGGCACTGATTGAACTGTGCTTCATTATCGCTTGGGGGAGGGGGCAAACGGGCCACTTTAGGCCTCTGGGAAGGGGGCATGGCCCTAAATGCCCCCTCCCTGGATCCGCCAGTGTAAGAGACCATTGGAGCTGCAGTTGAGTAGCTCAGACGTCAGGGTACGTCCTCAGATGTATAGGACTCGCATGGAGACCTCTTATGCTATAGTGGACTGAAAGGACCCAAAGGAGCCTGTCTAGGGCTCCCAGAGATAGACGTGGGCCCTCAGGAGCCCGCCAGAGCCCCCAATGAGGGATAAGTGAGGGATACCAAGTGCCTGCAATTGCATATTGCATAAGCCATAACGCCATTACAAATCAATATAATATGTACCAGTGGCAGATCCAAGGGGGACCACATGGGTCATGACCCCCCTTGGTGCCCCGGGGGCACCACAGGCCTGTCAGGGGCACCACCGGCCTAGCAGGGGCACCACCAGCCCGCCAGGGGCACCACAGGCCTAACAAGGGCACCACGGGCCTGTGAGGGGCCCCACAGGCTTGTCAGGGGCACCCCAGGTCTGTCAGGGACACCAGAGACCTGCCAGGGGCGCCGCCGGCCTCGCAGGGGCACCATGGGCCTGTCAGGGGCACCAGAGGCCTAGCAGGGGTACCACAGGCCTTACAGGGGCACCTTGGGCCTGTCAGGGGCACCACAGTCCTGTCAGGACCAGACTTGTAAACGACTCAAATTTTTTTTGAGTCGATTCTTTGTTTTGAGTCTGGAAATTTGAATCGATTCATCAAACGACTCATGATGTTAAATTTAATTGATTCGAATCAACTCATGACTCATCAAGTTCCTCGATAAAATGATTCGAATCAACTCATGACTCAAGCAACTAGCCAACGGAATGATTCGAATCAACTCATGACTCACACATTTTGATGAATCGATTCAAATCAACTCATGACTCACACGACATTTTTATTGAACTTATTTCATTCAACCCATGACTCACTATAGGCATTTGTTGATTATTTGACTCAAAGCTATGATAAAATGAATATGCCGCATACCACAATTGTATTAAGCAGCATAGTAGCCTTGACCAAAGATTCAAGCAGCTACCTAGTAGGACTAGGCACATAGGTACCTACCTTACACCTATCTATCTTCAACACTCATCAGTCAACAGTGCAATGTCAGATAAATTTGTAAGTAACTCTGAGAGACAATTATAATATAAGTAAGGACTAAGGAGTAGACCTATCTCTTATTATTACCTAGAAACCAGTCTGCAAAACGTGGCAGGGTTCGACGAGATCTCGTCGGGGCAGACACAGTGGGGCAGGAGCAGGAATCGGGGCAGCTTTTGAGAAGTCGGGGCACAGTTGGGCGATTCCGGGGCAGACAGTTTGCAGTCGGGGTGGACCGGGGCGGGGCACACGGTACCGGGAGAATGAAAATAATAAAGAAACGGAGTATTGTTGAAACGCGCGAGAAAAAGTGGGCTGCGCCACAATCGTCGCTAAAGCGCAGAAACTGTCATTTAAAACTGCTGCCATATTCAAACTTCCCTTCATCAGGGCTATGAATGTTTTACGCGCCGTGTTTCGCATTAGCAACCAAGGAAAGGTGCTCCCGGAGCTAACTCCTTTCTAGCCTAACCAAATCGAATCAAATCAAATCAAACCAAACCATACCTAGCCTAATCGAACACTCATAAATGTGCCGTATAACCCTCACATAGTTGCCGTCCGGCCAAATGATGCCGCGAACACGCGACCGGCGACCTACAGATTACGAGACTAGCACACTCGGCTCGGCACACTTGAAACCAAGCCATCAAGCTAGCTGATCACCGTCGAGACTCGAGACAAGGTGTAATTTCAGTTTTTCAATTATGCATTGCGGGCTGGGGCATTGTCCGGGTAGCGCCTATCTTTTGTTGCAAAAACAAAATGCGCCCTCGCTCCAGATTGATTTGCTGTTGCCATGGCAACATGAGGCAGTTTTGCACCCTAACTGCCCCCGTGTTCGATGTCTCTCGGACGACGAAGATTCTACGTCGTCTGGCCAATCCCGTTCAAGGTCAGCGGGGGCTCGGCTGCGGTTATGGAACGTGATTGGTCGGACGACGTAGAATCTACGTCGTTGAGCAGATCCTTTCGTAAAAAAATTGTTTAGAGTTTCAACCGCGACCGATTTCAGCATTTGCACGGGTAATGTATTAATATGTGTGGTTTTTATGCCATATATAGGTAGTTCATTTAGGTTAGGGCATAATCTAACCTGCCCCGAGTAGATGCCCCATTTGGGGCAGAAATTGGGCTGCCCGGAAGTCAAATGCCCCATTTGGGGCAGGATTCCGGCTGCCCCAAACACCTCGTCGAGCTGGCTGCCACGTTTTGCAGACTGGCCTAGAAAGTCTTATTTGAAAATTCAAAAGCACAAGTTCCGAGAGGCATTCATGTTTTTTTAATCAAACTTTTTCTACATGATAATGAGACAAATGTTACTACTTCTTACTTATCAGATAAAATTATTCAAACAGTACAACCTCAAAAATAGGATTAATCCCACCTGTGAAACATTCAGCATCCATCAGCAGGGACTCCATGGGCCACGACAACGAGGAGGAAATGACCTTGCATGAGTGGCTCAGGCCTCAGAATCAGATATGATCTTGAGTTGAGACTCATTGAAAGTAGTTAATGTAGGTATACAATATACATTCTCCAAACGGCACCTAGTTTAGCAGTGCCAACTGGCTGCCAGCTAGATAGAGCCCATTCGTCACTTTCTATAGATGGCCTTGCACTTACCATTTATGTTGGCTCAACGTTGAGATTAAAATGAAGGAATATAAAAAAAAATATTGTTAGTCTACAATTTTAGATTAAAAATGACGTCATTGCATATTAATCGATATCAGGAGCACCGGAGCACTGACCAAGTGGCTCTTTTGGTAAAAATAAATTGTCATTGGTGCGCCATTAATGTAGTTTTCTTAAACTTTCACATTCTATTCTCGAATTCATGACGTCACTCATAGTACATATTTTAGGCGAATGGAGATCGCTGAGGAAATATTTCAAAGCCGCTCCTTTACATTATTCTGAAGATTTTATGATGTCATAAAACAAGTTTCTCTTTAAACTTATATTTCATGGAAAAATGTGCATTTTGTGCCGTGGTTTATTTGCAGTTGAGCATCGCAATTTTGCGGTTTATAGGTGAGTTTATTTATATTATAGCATAGCCTATAGGTAGTTTATAGGCTATAGAGGTAGTTTGGGCGTATTTGACTCTATAGACGCCCAAACTCTTATGCTGTTGATTGATTATTGGGACCAAATTGAGACTGGGAGAAGGGGAGGCAGCCGCAGGTGTCAATTCTGACTTCTGACATGTAAAATGTAGGTACCTAGGTAGTGTAGCAGGCACTTGGTTTGGTAAGACTAAGTACCTACCAACTGCCAAATGCTTTTGGCTCATTAGGCGCCTGTGCCTGAGCCTCTGAGGCTCTTGTAAGTCTGAAATATGGAGTTAAGTGATGGCTAAAGCTGAGGGGGTGATCTAGCATTGATTATTAGGGTGTTGATGGTGACTTGTAAACGACTCAAATTTTTTTTTGAGTCGATTCTTTGTTTGAGTCTGAAAATTTGAATCGATTCATCAAATGACTCATGATGTTAAATTTAATTGATTCGAATCAACTCATGACTCATCAAGTTCCTCGATGAAGTGATTCGAATCAACTCATGACTCATCGAAAAACGGTTTGATTCTGAGTCGATTCACGAATCAACTCAGAGTCGTTTACAAGTCTGGTCAGGACCCAGGGGCACCAGCGGCCTAGCAGGGGCACCACAGGCCTGCCAGGGGCACCACCGGTCTAGCAGGGGCACCACCGGCCTCGCAGGGGCACCATGGGCCTGTCAGGGGCCCCACCGACCTCGCAGGGGCACCACCGGCCTCGCAGGCATCACGGCATCACGCAAGGGCACCTTGGGCCTGTCGGGGGCATCACGGGCCTGTTGGGGGCACTTTAGGCTTGTCAGGGGCACCACAGTCCTGTCAGGTCCCAGGGGCATCAGCAGCCTAGCAGGGGCACCCTAGGCCCGCCAGAGGCACCACAGGCCTGCCAGGGTCCAGGGGCACCACAGACCTACCAAGGGCACCACGGGTCTGTCAGGGGCACCTCAGGCTCCCGTGCCCCCCCCCCCCGGATCCGCCAGTGATGCCACACCACGCGAAACACCGCCAACTCCCAGCTACCGCGCCATAAACACGTGCCAACAAGTCTTTTTTGAAGGTCGACTCCACTCGCGCAACTTTTGACTGACCCTCACTGCTACCATATTGCTTCCATATTATGCTGTGGAAAGCTTTACTTCACCAAGTGGCTAAAAACCTCCATCAAGGTATATTTTCTTAGCAATTTTTCTTACGTTTTGGGGGGGGGGGGCAAACAGGCCACTTTAGGCCTTTGGGGGGGGGGGCATGGCCCCCGTGGCCCCCCTGGATCCGCCAGTGAGTTTAGGGCTCACAAAGCATCTTACAAGAGTGTTTGGGATGTGTAGTCTGACCTGATACTCTACATCATTCATCGTGCTCGACTTAGTCAAGTTCAATCTTTGTTGGGGAGGTCAGTTGGTTGAGGGTTAGGAGGATGGTTTTGTGTGTGGTTCCCCACTTTCTTGGTAACCCTTCTGTCGGCAGCCACAATAAGGCGATGCAAATCTGAATTCAGAATGCAGGCTTAGCTACTGTACAGGGTGTTGCAGGTAAATTGGTTGGGACTAAGTTCATGACCTTACAAAAAAATTGCTATGCGGAGGAACATCATGGAAATTTGACATAATATAATTTCAACAATTGTTTTTCATTTGATATTGAAATTTTAATCCTAACATATCGCGCAGTCATGGAGCAGTGTCGGAGGGAAACGATTGGTGAGTTAGTTCGCGCCGGACAGAGCGCGAAGGACATAATAAGTTTAACCGGGTACCCAAAGTCTACCGTGTACCGAACTATCGCGACTGTAGGAGCTGGAGGGGATGTCGCTCGACGTTCTCACACACCTCGCAGTGACCGAAAACGGACACCAACATTCCTGAGCGGCTTGAAACGCTCGATACAGGCCAAACCGAGGACCTCGATGAACAAGCTTGCGCGTGCCCGTCACGTGAGCAAGAGCACCATCAGCAGAGCCGTGAGAGAGGACCTCGGGATGAAGTCGTTTACCAGAAAACGACGAAGCCTCCTGACCGAACCAGCAAGGGCGATGCGAAGGGAGAGGGCACCGAAGGTCCTCAGTCTCCTCAAGCACCTCGGGAGTGACGTCAGGGTATTTGTCGATGAGAAAAAGTTCATCGTAGAAGAGGTCGCCAACCGCCGGAACTCGCCGGCTATCGCCTACAGCCCTGATGAAGTGGCTCCCGTGATGAAAGGCAAAAATCCGGCATCAGTGATGGTATTCGGGGCCGTCGCAAGTGATGGCCGCATAATGCCGCCCCATTTCATACCTGCTGGTGTGATGATCGACACTGACGCGTATTTGACCATCCTGAAGGAGTCTCTCATCCCCTGGATGATGAAATACTATGACCTGAGCAAAGTCATGCTGGTGCAAGACTCCGCCCCAGCACATGCTTCCCAGAGGGTGCAGGATTTCCTGAGCCAGAGGATCCCCCTTCATGTACCCAAGGACATATGGCCCTCCAACTCGCCTGACTTGAATCCATGCGACTTCTGGATGTGGGGCGTGGTAGAACAAAAGTCCAACTCGACCACTCATGCCAACGTTTCTGACCTGAAGAAGGCCATCAGGAAGGCAGTCAGCACCATTGACCAGGACGAGGCCCGGCGCGCGTGCTCCGCTTTCCGGCGCCGTCTCGAGAGGGTGCGGGACGCCGACGGCGGTCACATCGAGTGACAAGGCTGTGCGTACATGACACAATACACGTGCGAAGTTTCAACTTTCTATGTTTTCATTCACCGTATTAATAGCATGTTGAAATTAGGTCTGAAAATTCCCAATTTACCTGCAACACCCTGTATGTTTTGGTTTGTATATTTGAGTCATTATCTGTTAAAATATTCACAAGTTATGCTTTTTTTTTGGTTAAATTATGGTAGGTATAGATCAATGAAATAGACCATAGGCTATACAGACATGCCTGTAGTTTTTTTTTGGTTGTTGAAATACTATGAACAGTATTTTCTTTTATACCTACTGCATCCTGTCATACCTACAATTATAAGCAAATGCAGGGTCCTGTAAGTCTAGTTAATCTCAGCAAAATTTAATGCCCCAGGCGATAGATACATAATGCCATTGCTAACATGATCCACAGAGTGAGGTGAGTCTCATACCTACCTGAATAGGTAACTTTTAAAAATAAACTGAAGGACGAAAAAAACTGGCAGTTGTTTTCCCCATTCTGTTTAAGTCTGAATATCAGTCTTAGGATTAGCAACACATTTACAAATAGCTTCTGTGAAAAATGTTTGTTGTGTATTGGATTAATACCCGCGCATAACAAGCGAAAACAAGACAATGCTAATGCATTGTCTTGTTTTCGCTTGTTATGCACAGACTAATGCATTGCACATTCACATTGCACATCAATAGTCAATCCTGAGACACATCATACAACCAGCTTGAAATAGCTGAAATGGCAACATACGAGTATACAATACAGGGTGTCTCAAAAGTTCGTTGACAGGTACCAGCCATGCTTTTTTGTCAATAATTCTAAATCAACAATTAATGGTCGAAATTTTGCATGGGCATTCGTAACAACCTTCCTCAAGCAGTCTCATTGTTTTCAAGCGCATTCGACCCTTCATGCGCGCACAAAAAGGGCTCATCTCTGACCATGGGTCAGACATGAAAATGGAGGTCGCAAAATCGGGTCGGCTGAGAAACTCTATTATTTCAGAAGTAATGGGAATGGTTAAGTCGGAAATAACCCATGGCAAACTGTCGGCGAGGATGAGTACAACATGATGATCATCGAATAAAAACGGCGGCTAAAATTTTTGAAGGACAAAACCATGCGAGACTAACAGCGTTTTGAACGACCCTCGTACGGCAGCAGACTCGTGCTCCGGAAAGCAGCTGAAAATGAAGTCATAACTATTGAAAACTGACAAGAAGCTCACAGACAGAGGTTAACCAGTTCAAAAATTGCAGGTCATTGTAAAATAAAGACAAAGTATCATTTGAAATTGTTTATAATATCTATAACGCTAAATTTTGGGGACAAATAACACGAAAATCGTCAATGCCAAGGACAACTGACCCTCCAAAAGTGTCAATTAATGTAAATTTTTATCCTACGAAGTTTCAAGAGGCAGATCTGGAGCGAATAGCTTTCTTTTAGACACAAAATCCCGACAAAACCGCACGATGGACAGGTTTTGGCCGTTTACAAAGCAGAACCTCTTCTGAGGAAAACACTCCGCAACTCAGCGAAGGTCTTGTCATGGGGAATTATGAGCGTTTGGGATTTGCAAAATTTGCACAACGTGTCTAAGAAACAGATGGCCGACACATTCTTCTACGATATGCTGCGAAAAGTTCGCCTCTGGCACTTCCCATTTGTGAAGGGGGTTGTTTTGAAAAGGAAAATGGTGCTTGTGAGGTCGGTGCCAGTCATTCATGAAGGAGTTAGCGCCAGAGAAGACCTACAAAATACTCACGGATGGTGTCGATGCAAGCTGTCGGCTTTCAGGGAGAAGCGGATGTTGCCGGGGAGCTCGTCAAACCTAAATCTGACGCAGAAACTGGAGGGGAATCCCCTACAAGAGCTTGAAAGCTGGTAACCTTTTATCAGCCTCCGGCAGCTGACGGAGCGACGAAAATCGGTATGGACAATTTTTTTTTTGGAGATACTGTTCGGAACACGCATTCACCGGCAAACACCTCGGTTCACTTAATCGATATATTTACAATGATCGTAAGAACACGTCAACTCGATCCGCAGTCACCCCCGATTGTCCTATCGGACCTCTAGTTAGCTTTCCCTCCTCGCCGCCGCTCCGGAGTTCCAACCGCCGAGCGCACCGCTCAGCGTCCCCCCGCCGCCGGCGGCGCGCCGCCTTATATAGGCCCACGATCCGGGCCGGAGCCCGGCAGCCAATCAGCGGCCGCCGCAGCCGCCGCGTCATCGCCGCGCGGCAGAGCTGCAGGTTTTGCGGCCGGCGCCCGCCGCCGGCCGCCGGGCGGCCGGGCGGCCGTGCGTTGCTCCCCAACACACACCCCCCCCTACACACAGGAGAGGAGCACGGCCGCTCACTCGGCCGCCCCGACGACGACCCCCAAGCACCGGGCCAACACCACTGGAGACGACCACGGGCTCATACTTGGTTCGATGATCCCGTCGCGAAGCATCTGTTCCTTCTGGCGCTCGATCTGTGCACGGACCGACACCGGGATTCGGCGAGGCGGCTGCCTGATCGGCCGAGCATCGCCTGTGTCGATCTGGTGTTCGACGAGGTGCGTGTGTCCGATGTCGCCGTCGTGACGGCTGAAGATGTCTTTGTACTCGGTGAGCAGCTTCTGTAGTCGCGTCTTGCCGGACGGGGAGAGGTCACACTCGCTGAGGTCTACATCGGGGTGCTCTCCCGCACTCCCACACTCGTCCGTGTCCGGCTCCCCATCCTCCGCGACCGCGTTGACCCGGGCCTCTTGTCCCTCACACAGCTCGAACTCCCCATCAGGGACAGGGGAGAACGCGAAGAACGTGCCCACGTCACTGCCCCTCAGCAGTGTTGCCTCTTCGAAGCCTGGATTGGTGAGTTGGACGGGCACACAGCCACCTGCTGCGATCCTCACGACCTCACGCGGCATCAGCAGGTCCTCTCTCGTTAAGGTGCCGCTGGGTTCGATGACGCCCTCGCCTTCCAACAGTGGCACCGGCCGCCCCGTTAGGCTCAACAGACGGGCGGAGACGCACATTGCTGACCTGGGAGGAACTACCACCGTCTGCGTGAGCATGACCCGTGCGCGCTGCGGCCTCACTTCTGTGTAGTACGGTAGGGGGAGCGTCAAGCTTCCGAGCCTGATGACTCCGTTCTCGTCGTCGATAACTGTTTTCTCGCGGCAGCAGAAGTCTCTTCCGAGCACCATATCATACAGCAGGCCCCCAACAATCTCCACTTCCGGGCAGACGACTATCTTATCTCGTATCTCGAGCCCCAAATTACGCACCACTCCCAGCATCTGCAGCTCGTTACCTCCGGCCCCCTTTGCGAGCCGGGTGCTTGGTGAGGACTGGAGGTGCAAACTTCCCCTGATCGTGTCCCAGAAATCCCCCCTCATCATGGAAAAGTCGGCCCCGGTATCCACCAGAGCCCAAGCCTGGTGACCCGCGACCCGCACCTCTACGGCTGACGCCGTCAACCCCGCGCTGTGGGACTCTGATGGATTACGTACCGGTACTGGCCCCGTCGCACCGGTACTTACTCGTTTCCCTGTGGCTGACCCACCGCAGCTACGTGAGTGTCCCTATGCATGACCGCGGGTGTGGGAGGGCACCCTTGTCCCTGACGTGCGGGCTGCCCCGCGGCGGGTGTACCGTATGGGGCAGGTGGGTAACCCACCCTCCGCTGCCCTTCACGGTCGCGCCCCGCTGCCTGTGTATCTCCCCGCTGCCAGTGTCCCGTGTGTGTGGCGGGGCCCTCCATCGACGGGATATCAGGCGTGCCTATGGCTGCAGTCGCGGGGGCAGGCGGGCACCCCGCCCATCGCTGTCCCCCACAGCTGCACCCGGGACAGAACGGCGCCCATCCGCCGGCCTCCTCAGGCGGACCACGGGGGCGTTCCGCCCACTCCAGGCCCGCCTGCTGGTAACCGGGTGGAAAGGGCCGCCCCGCCCGCTCGTTGGCCTGCGCCTGCCGCGCCGGACAGTTGCGGATCAGGTGGTCCGGGCTATTGCAATGGAAACAGCGTCGCCCCGGGCCCTGCCTGTTCGGGTTCGGTCGCCCTCGTTGGGGGTTCCTCGCCCCCGCCCCGTGCCCCGTTGTGTCGAGGCGCTGCAGGGCGCGCTGCAGGTCCCCTATGCCCCTCTCCAGCGCGTCTAGGCGATCTGTGCCCGGTGCGTCCCGGTCTCGGACTGCCAACGCCTCACCGCTCTCGTTGGGAGGGCGCATCGCTCGGAGTGCGTCCTGCTGTTGTTGGAATTTAGCGGCGACATCCATGGCCTCCATGAGGCTGGCCGGGTCCTTTGTCAGCACCCGCATCCGCAGCTGTTCGTCGCGGAGGCCGCACACGAAGCGGCTGACGATAGTCGCCTCCACGGACGGGTCACCGGCTGCCGCCCCCGGGTACGCCTCCCGGCTGGCCTGGCGCACCCTGTCCGCGAAGTCGCGAGTCGCCTCGCCGGGCTGCTGTCGGATGCTCGCCAGTTCAGCTTGTGCCTGCATTGCGTTCTTTGCCGTGCCAAAGCGGGCTTCCAATGCGGCTACTGTTTGTTGGAGATTTCCTTGGACATCCTCTGACAGCGAGGCGAAGTAATCCAGGGCGCCGCCCTGCAGAAGGCTGAGCAGGCCCTGCAGCCGTTTTTCTTCGGGAAACGCAGCCGTCTTTGCCCGGAATCGTCGGTACCATTGACCCCATGCCTGTCTGTTCTCCCCCGTGAAATTTTCAAAGTTAGTCAAAAGTAGGAATTCTCTCTCCATCTTACGTTGCTGTACCAAGGCCAATTAAAATGAATTAGATTGAAATTTACTTTAGGGATGATGCAAGCCAATGAATGCGCGTCCGCTTGTTTCCGAACAGTCCTACCGACCGCGCCAGTTGTTCGGAACACGCATTCACCGGCAAACACCTCGGTTCACTTAATCGATATATTTACAATGATCGTAAGAACACGTCAACTCGATCCGCAGTCACCCCCGATTGTCCTATCGGACCTCTAGTTAGCTTTCCCTCCTCGCCGCCGCTCCGGAGTTCCAACCGCCGAGCGCACCGCTCAGCGCAAGGCCCTATATACCAGGTAGGTTCATTAGGGAATTTTTTACGTTCCCCCTACCGGCCCCGGATGACGTCACTGGGGTGCTCCCGCCGCGGCCGGCCTATGTTTAGAGCATTACTACGAACTTTCCGGTGGCATTTTTTCGTGTTATAACGCCCAAAAAGCTATCGCGAGCACTTTTCGCACTAGAAATTGAAAATATGTCGCATTTTAAAGTGAGTAATAGTGATATAAGGTCACGTCCAGGAAAAGCGGGCCGAAACCAGCGAGGCTTGTATGGGTCCCAGGGCGAAGGGTTATGGAGTCGGGACCGGACTTTGATCGGAGTCGAACTGGAGCCGGAATCGGAGTCGGAGTCGTTTTTGGAAGCCGGAGCCGGAGTTAGAGTCGAAGTCACCAAAAATTCATCGGTTCCGCAGACTGCGGAGGTGCAGGGCTGCCCGGAGTCTGAGTCGGAATCGGTCAGAATAGACAGTTCTGCCCGGAGTAGGAGTCGCAGGGCTGCGGAGTCGATGGATTTTCGGTGACTCCGACTCCGACTCCGGCTTTCAAAAACCAGCTGCGACTGCGACTCCGACTCCGGGCAGAATTGTCGACTCCGACCGACTCCAACTCCCGACTCCGACTCCGCAGACCTAGCAGGGCTGCGGAGTCGACAGATTTTCGGTGACTCCGACTCCGACTCCGGCTCGGGTTTCTAAAATCGACTCCGACTCCGACTCCGGTCACAACTGTCGACTCCGACCGACTCCGACTCCGACTCCGCAGCCCTGAGGAGTCGGAATTAGTTTTTGGAACTAGAAGTCAGGAGTCAGTAGTCACCGAAATTACATCGGCTCCGCTGCCCTGCTAGGGCGCTCAGGACGGATGCACTTAAGTTGCATTGCTGAGAAAAATCGAATAAACATTTTCACTAAATATTATAAGTTTCACTTACGGGTGGCCGTTACTCACAGCTGGTGGTACAATATCGAGACGCACAGCCATTAACCAATGCCGAGTCGCACAGTGAGTCGCACAGCCGTTACACACAGCCGGAGGCACCATGCCGAGTCACACAGCACCAACAGATCTGGCCGTGCCACACCGAGTCGCACAGCCGTTACACACAGCCGGAGGCACCACGCCGAGTTGCACAGCACCAACAGATCTGGCCGTGCCACACCGAGTCGCACAGCCGTTACACACAGCCGGAGGCACCACGCCGAGTTGCACAGCACCAACAGATCTGGCCGTACCACACCGAGTCGCACAGCCGTTACACACAGCCGGAGGCACCAATTGCCGAGTCGCGCAGCACCCACACAAAGCCGGCCGTACCACACCGAGTCGCACAGCCGGTACACACAGCCGGAGGCACCATGCCGAGTCGCACAGCACCAACACAGAGCCGGCCGCACCACACCGAGTCACACAGCACCACGCCGACTCGTAGTCGCTACACGAGCCGGTTTACCAGCTCACCTAGAGCTCCTTGCATGATGGCCAACTTTTCTATCGGCTCTTTTCAGCTGCCGGACCTCGTCCAGTCAGGCTAAGGGACCGAAGGGGGAGGTGGAGACGGGTGCTCGCCAACTTCCTGGACACGCGGGTGCCGAGCTGAGGCTGCTTGACGGCGATGAACAGCTTGAGACGCTATATGACTCGCGGCCCCTGATCTGCAGTTGCCCCCATCAGCAGGCAGAAGTTCCGCTCGAACTCCTCCACAGCGGCCATCCAGGCTTGTGACAGAACAAACAGCTGGCCTCGGCTGATCGTCACAATTCAGCTGTTCGGCAGGGTGTTCAGTGTCTCCAGCGGCGCCCGAGAAGTCAGGAGACCGGCTACCGAGGGTGGCGTCGATGTGGTGACACTTGTATGCCACGAAGCCGGCAACAAATGCCAGCCCCTCGCGCTGAGCTTCCAGGTTGGAACTCGTCAGCTCGGCGCCGGCCATGGCTGCCAGCGTCGACACCGGCAGCGGCACTGTGAAAGCAGTATTACGCTACATCACTTGAAAGACATTGACAATTAAATATTGTGCAACAAAAGGAAAAACGTTAACACTTAAATGAGCCTAGTCTACGCACTGAAAGTGACAGATTTCGCGGACAACGAAAAATGCATGCCCTTTGGCTTTGCATTAATCCATTTTCCCGTTACTATTAAGCCTCGTTTGGCGACTGCCCCACGAATTCGCTCGTGATTAGCATGACACTTTTTCAGAAGGAAAAAAACACTGCGTATAAAATTGTTCAAACATCAACCAAGACTGAAACAACTCAGTTTTTTCTAAGCACTAGTTAGGACCAGCATAGGTCATTATCAGAACATTTAGTGGATGTGACTTGAGACATCACCTTATTGGATTGAGTGGCGGCCTTATGCCGACAAAAAGTTACCATTACTCATGGCAAAAAGAATGTTTTGATGCATTTTACCAATGGGAATTAAAATGGTGTCGCTCAAGACGGGCCAGGATTTTTAACACTGATGGATATTTGTGAGCACTTTTAATGTGAGTGAAAAAATAAACCATTAGACTTACTTGTCAGAGGTCCCTGCTGGCTGGTCTAGAGGTTGCTCGCAGGTTGCCCCCAGAATCTCCTTGACCTCCTTTGCAGTGGTCCTCCTCAGGGACCTGCTCGCCCTCGCCTCAGCTTTCCTGTAAACAGAAAACTCTCAGCACAAACAAATTTGGCTAACATCATGCTGACAGTACAAGCAACTAATAAATAAATTTGAATAAGATTAAGCAGTAAGCACCTACCCATAAAATAACTTTAGTGACCAATTTGAAAATAAACAATAATACCATGCAAAAACATTTGTTTTCATTTTTACAGCTCTGATAACATTGCAACGAGACTGAGATGAACCCAGCCCGCAGTATGTGACCATACTACATATATACAATTTAAATTTTAATGATAAAAAGTAAAGAGCTCATTTATATTTCAATTTGCCATTGTAGCACTAGTTTGTTTACATTGCGTGCTTTCTCTAGACATTTTATTTGTTGAGTGTATCATGTTAGGCCAAGGTACTTATGCGCACTGCAAGCACTGCAAAATTATTACCTACCAGCTTAATTGCAAAAATGGAGACTTTAAAAAACGCCAGATTATGTTAAGATCCGTTGCAAAATGAATACCTTGGTTGAGGTTCCTCAGCATGTTCCCCCCTTGAAATACTTGGTTGTTCTTCATGATATATGAGACGAAACGTAATACAAAGTGTGGTTGCCACTTATGTTAAGCTTTTGCGACCTTCAAACACATGAAAATGTGTTTATATTATTAAACAAACATATTAAAACTTTGCATAGCAACCAAAGTAATAACACGCAACGGTCGGAAAACACTGCGCCGGTGCGCCAGAATTGACTACATTACTCGAATCTCAGCGACCAATCAGCTTTCGAGCATCCCAGTGACGTCACATTGGCAGCATTTGGTAGCAATTTCCTTGTACGTGTGTCCCTATGGCGATGAACCCCCCCCTGGCTCAGCGTCCCCCCGCCGCCGGCGGCGCGCCGCCTTATATAGGCCCACGATCCGGGCCGGAGCCCGGCAGCCAATCAGCGGCCGCCGCAGCCGCCGCGTCATCGCCGCGCGGCAGAGCTGCAGATTTTGCGGCCGGCGCCCGCCGCCGGCCGCCGGGCGGCCGTGCGTTGCTCCCCAACAATACAGCAAATAGTTTGATTTCCAACCTTTCGAATCAGTTGTCAAAGCATGCATATTTGTCTAGGGTGCACACAGACACCAAAACCTTAGATATTTGGCCGGTTCTTATATGCTTTATGGGCATGGGAAATGTGTCAACGAACTTTTGAGACACCCTGTAGTTAGGGAACTTCACATCACACCGGATCCCAGTCGATGCACAGCTCGTGACTCGCACGAGCACCATGCCACGCCGCACCACCACATCGCTTCGCACCGCCCTCCCACTTTGAGGGGGGCTTAGGCCGGTCCTGTAGGCCCTTCTTTACCTCCCTTCCGGATCTCTACTCTACTCTACAGGATTAGTGGTCGGCCGGTCTCCCAGCCTTTTACCCGTCTGCCACCCGGGCCACTGTCCTCTAAACTAAATGTACTAAACTATGCATCTTGGTTCAGGTGAATAACTCCGCCATTTTGGGGCACACGCGGTTGGTAGCGTACCCTTGTGGGCTTGGAGCTAAGCTCCTGAGCCGTGATGACTATACTATGTATAGTACCGAATGAATCCGTTACGCGGCGGCAGCGGCCATACGCAACCAAAGTGTGACGTCATGACTAGTGGCTGGGGCATAATCAGCTGACGGCCCTGTGTTAAAGCAATGGGACGAAATTTTATCGGTATTTTTAGAAAAAACTGGACCTAAGTAGTTAGATAGTTTGGGGGCCAGTTTCTAGGTAAACTGAGTATATTCTAAACAAATGTTTCGCGCCAGCCGAGGTGCCATACCTGATAATTTCACTCGAATAGTGCCGTCCGGTCCGTGTTTGACAGACGGCTGCATTGCAGCCACAATCTCAGTGAATTTCCGCCGAACGGTTCTCATCTTCTACGATGTTGATGTGGCGATTCAATCTGAGAAAAAAGACAAAATAGTATAAGTGTGTGGATGTTAGCCAGTTTTTCTTTGCATACCGACATCGTCATCTTGTATGTTAACATTGGTATCAAAAGAGGCGTACAAAATGCTAATTAAAGTACGAAGGCACTACAGTAAATGTAAGCGATTTGCAAACTTTTTCATTTTACAATATATAATTCGCCTTTTCCTTTCAGTCCGGATCCTGTGAACGTGTGGCAGGTTTGAAGTAACAGAGGCTAGGCGATGGTACTTAGAAAGAGAAATGCTGGTGTTGTCGAGCAGCTGTGAAACAGTTGACGGTGAGGGAGATGGCGTTTCGGATCGGATCGGATGGTTGGCGCATATCTAGGCCATAGACGGCTGCAGCCTCCTCAAGTTCCCGTCGCTTCCTCCTCTTGTGCCGCGTCGAGTATACGTGACCCGCCAGCAAGGGCTCCGCCACCGGGGGGGACGGGGGGGACACGTCCCCCCCAACCAAAATGTTGGGTGGGATATAGTATCTTTTGTCCCCCCCAAAAATCTGTCAAAATTTCCCCTTTAGTTATTTAAACTTATTGCAGATTTTGTCACTCTAGAAGAAAGGGAACGGCCACGGGGTAAGCCTATGAAGGAAAATGGCTAGCAGAGGATTACTTCATATGGAAGCGATTGCTTCCAAACTCCATTGCCGCCTTTTATTTCATTTATGACGCATCACTCACAAACTAATGAAAGTAATCATCATCATCGTCCTGTAGTTTCAAGGCGATAGCAATGGGTTTGTTTGTTGGCTGTTGCTGATGGTTTGACTAGTAACTATAGTAAGAATCCAAGGAGTCGTGTGTAACAAGGAACTCAAGGAAGACTGAGGCGGGAACGATGGATATCAGGTCCTACTTCGGGGGCCAAAAGCGACAGGTATACCTATTTTGCCATTGTTTTATCAATTGTTGAAACTGGCTCTATTATCAGCTCAAATTACTGTCGGCTAAATGGGCTATGTGGAATTAATGCCGGAAGGAAGTCAAAGCTGTGAATGTTAAAATCATTTAACATGTGTGGTATGAACTGGTTTCCTTGCCACTACCTGTTAACCTACACGTTTTTGCGGTGAAGGTATACCTACCTTCTATCTTAAAAAACCTATTTTATTACTTGATTTTTATAATCCTAAATATGTGCACGCTTCATGGACAAGAGAGTATTACCTTTCTAACCAACATGCATTACCTATAGCACTTTTGAAGAAAATTTATAGTAGGTACCTGTTTCTGTTTGCCTGCTTTTCTTTATTAAATAACTACCTTCCGTTTCCCAGTAGGCAGTAGTTCAAGATATGCTGACTCTTCTTGTGCTTCAGCATGGTGGATGTTATTCCTCTAAGTCTCCAACTTTTATTAAATAAATTTAAAAATAAAAAATGAATGACCCATGCTTGCAAGCCCCAAAGGCCAAAGTATGTACAGATGGAGTTTTACTTGTAGATACCTATCTGAGGATGAAAACCACAGAGCAGATAACCTTTGTTTACTGTGATCAAAAATGGTCTGATAAAGTTGGCATTTTAAGACAAATTAAGACAAAGTTCAGAATGCAGTACCTATTGTTTGTTCAAATAGCACTTAAAGTGAGTTATGATCCTAGCAAATTTATAAACACGATGTTAGAAAATACTTCCAGGGACTGAAGAGAGAGCACAGAAAGCATGTCTTCTGTATGTAGCAGAGGTGGGGATCTCGGGGGGGGGGGGGGTCAGGACCCCCTGAAAACGAATTACTGCTATGTAAGTCAATGGTACTGCATCCAGCCCCAGCCCGCCTTCATCTGCCCGGTCTGGACCCCCCCCCTGACATTTTGACAGATCTCCACCCCTGGTATGTAGTGAGCATGACATAATTGGCTTTGCTTCCATGCTGCTCTAGGAAAAATGTCATATACAAAACCTGATTAGTATAGTGTATCATCATACGAACATGTCTATAAAAATTAATGTCCCTTTTCCCTCCTGAAGCATTGAAGTAGTCCTGACAGCTAGTGTCTTTCATTAACAATTATGCATGTCTTCAGAGGGTGTCCGTACAAGATCCTGTTCCTGATCATCCTCAAGAAAATGTGGCTGGCACTTCAACTGATCCCTGCCCGACCGTCCGTTGCCCTGATGGCAGCAAAGGCGAGGAATGCATTTGTATTGGTTCAACAAAATTTACATCTTATGGTTCCTTATGCTTGATGCTATTTGATCTGTGTATAAATTAGGTACGTGAAAGCTTGTTCCTTTGAAATAGGGACTGGCAGAGCTAGCACCTTTTGATATCCTGAACCGATTCGCATAGAGAAGGGAATCCCATTTACTTTTTTGTTGATTAACCCTTCCCAGCCAGGGGCTGCCATCACCGACTTTTTTGCAATTGACCATATTACAACAAAAAGTAAGAAATGTGATGCTGCTGACATTTTAATGTTGTGTTTGGTTGAACCTTAAGCCTTTTTTGTGACCACTTTCACCAAAGGTATTAGAAAAAAATGATCTTCAGGTTGTTGACCTGACACAAGGGGTTAGCAGTTAGCAGGGGGATATACCAATCAGGTGTATTTTAAGCTGTTTGCTGTTCAGGCCAACTTACTCATATCCTTCTAACATATGAGAAGCGAAAGGGCAAAGTGTGCGGGGGGGGGGGGGCGGTGCCCAATAGCTATTCGGCCGGGTTGTTGTTATTAAAGGGGATAAGGGTGTCAAGCGTTGGAGCTATTACATATTTCTTTTCGCAACTTTAACCGTAACTTGTTCATCTTCTTTGAAAAACACCGATTTGGCCAGACCCAATTTAGGTGTTTGGTTCTCGCACTCAGCGAGGATGTTCACTATTTACTGACCATGTCCTTCCAGGCGGTGGAGGGGGGGGGGGCATTTTTTGCCCCCCTTTAGTTTTTTCAATATATCTCCAGAACCGCTGCGCCGATCGTCACCAAACTTTCAGTACCCTCCCGGGAGTAGCTAGCGCACATGGTGACCAATTTTTTTCCAAAGGCTATGATAGGTTAGCCGCAAATGACGTCAGAGTGACGTCATTTGAATTTCTGCCATTTTCGACCAGAAAAAAGTTTCGCGGGAAGAGCTGTCAGGCCTATAGGTAGCTTTGAAGATACAGAAAAATGTTCAGGACATAAAAGGTGTAGAATCACCATGGCTTCTAAACTGCTGTCTCGAAATTTCGAAATTTCTGAATTTAGACCCCCAAAAACTTTTAAAAAAATAATGTTATAAAAAAATCCAAAAAGTTTTTCGATTTTCGAAAAAAAAAACGGAAAATATGTGATAGCCCCTATCGAGTTCTATTCACTTACCAAATTTTAGATCGATATCTCTTTTTTTGGCCAAGTTATAGCGAAAAAAAACTTCAAAATTGATGACATCAAATTTTCAAACACAATTTTTAGCAATTCTAGACCACGTAACGCAAAACAAAGACCATCATTAGACTCGCCGTGACAAGCTGCATCGAATCAATACCCATTTTATGCAAAAATATCAACTTTGAAATTTGACCTTTTTTGACCTGACATTGACCTGACCACCAGAAAGTGACCTAAACCGTTCCTGATGGTCTTATAACTAACACCATTGAGTTTGAAATAAAAAATTGACCATAACTGATTAAGCCGGGTCTAATTAAAACAGAAAATAGCTCTCCTCTTCAGCAAAAGTGCTCCCTATTTCCTGACCACATTCATTTTATTGTCATTCACAGATCCTCTTCCTCTCCATGGCATCATCAAACCTCATCAACCCGATTCGTCACTGATTCCTGCACAAATCCTGGCAGGAAGGACTCTGAAGTTCCAAAAAGCTTGGTACGTTGAGTACCCCTGGATTCACTACAGTGAGACACTGAAAAAGGTGTTGTGCTTTCATTGTATGAAAGCTCATGCTTCCGGTGCCATGGCGACGGTGAAAAAAGCCGAACCAGCGTTCTCAGTTTCGGGCTTCAGTAACT
Organism: Amphibalanus amphitrite; assembly: GCF_019059575.1. Lineage (NCBI taxonomy): Eukaryota > Metazoa > Arthropoda > Thecostraca > Balanomorpha > Balanidae > Amphibalanus > Amphibalanus amphitrite. The sequence goes on along the minus strand of NW_024882708.1, from coordinate 117,803 downwards.
GGAAAAGAGCGAAAGAAAAGTTCCTGGGACACGCAAAGTCTGATGCTCACTGCCATGCCATCATTGCGACCACGAAAACGATGAGGCCAGCAGATGAGGTAATCTCCGACACTCTGTCCAAGGATCAAGCTGTTGCTCGGGCATGTCTGTTGAAGCTGTTTACCAGCCTGATCTATCTCTCAAAGGAAGGCTTGGCACTACAGGGTCACGGAAAAGATGAAGGGAATTTCATCAGTCTCCTCAAACTTCGTTCAGAGGACAGTGCCGAGCTTCGATCGTGGATGAAGCGCGAGAAAAAGTTCACCCATCCAGACATACAAAATGAAATGCTGGAGATGTTGGGCCAAGAGGTTGTCCGAGGTATTACGAAGGAAGTGGCCGACGAGGAGCTCTTCGCCATCATGGTTGACGGCACACAGGATTGCGCGGGACTGGAGCAGGAAACTGTCTGCGTGCGCTATGTTGACAGTGAATTGAACGTGCATGAGGAGTTTCTAGGCTTCTATGAACTGACTGAAACAACAGGTGAGGCGATCGCAAACATGCTGAAAGATGTGCTGCTGAGACTCAACCTGCCACTGGAGCACCTAAGAGGATTGGGGTTCGATGGAGCTGCGAATATGTCGGGGGTCTACAAAGGAGCTCAAGCGATCATCAGGAAGGATCAGCCATTGGCTGTTTTTGTCCACTGCGGGGCCCACTGCACGAATCTTGTAGTGAACGATGCGTGTGCGGCGTCCAGGTCCATCGCAAAGGCCCTACAGAACGTGAATGAACTCGGTGTTCTATTCAAGGACTCAATACACTTCAGGAAAAAGTTCAAGGCCGTCTGTGACGGAACAGGAGAGGCGCCCATGGCGAAGCTTAGGCCACTCTGCCCAACAAGGTGGACAGCCAGGCTGGAAGCCGTGAACACCACGATCGAAATGTACGGTGAAATCGTCAAAACTCTGGAAGAACTGTCGCAGGGTCGCGGACACGTGGCTACGCGCGCTGGTGGCCTGCTAGAACAGATGAGGTCGGGGAACATGTACGTGTCGCTAGTAATGGCGCGTACGATGCTGGCGCCACTGGACCACTTGAGCCGTCGCCTACAAAGAAAAACCTGCACGGTGTCAGATCTCTCAGAGGGCGCCAGAGCCACTCGTGACTTCATGGCGGGTGTGCGCGAGTGTGCTGACGAGACAGTCAGCCGCGCGCTGCAGGCTGTTGAAGAATCGCCGCTGGAGCTGGAGGCACCAACTGTCCCAAGGCAGATCTGCCCACCAAAGCGTCTCACAGGCAACGCACCCGGCCACAAAGTGACCGGACCCCGAGAATTTTTCCGGATAGAGCTGGTGAAGGTGCTGGACACCGCCTGCATGCAGATCTCAGAACGGTTTGAGGGCGCTGGTGTGCGGCAGCAGGAGAAGCTCGAGAGACTTCTTTTGGGACCAGCTGACCTGACTCACCTGGAAACTGTGAAAAAGAGCATGGATGTGTGGCCAAGTGATCTGAACTCCCCAGCTTCATGTTTTCAAAGCCGCAAAGAACTTCAGCTGCCTTGCAGAAGCCGCAGCTGAATACCAGAGTATGTCTGAAGACTCACGAATGCTCTTGCCTCAGGTGAAAACCTTGCTGAAACTTCTGCTCCTTCCTCCTGCCAGCACGGCTACAGCAGAGCGCAGCTTTAGTGCTCTGCGGAGGCTAAAATCGTGGCTCAGGTCAACTATGGGTCAAACGCGCCTCAACGCCGTGGCCCTATGCCACGTTCATAAGGATCGCCTCGAAACGGTCGACATTCGCGCCCTGGCGGGGGAATTTGCTAGTAGGAATGATTCCCGTCGGATGATTTTCGGAAAGTTTTGAGGAGCTGATGTCCCCATACTGAATGATACGTGAGCGAATGATGTCTGGGCATCGCTCCGAGCGGCGAAGAGCCTCCGCCCTACCCCATCCGGGCTAACCCGTGCCCGGCCGCCCAACATTTGTTGGGTGGCCGGGCCGCCGGCCCGTCGCGCGGACCGCCTGTGGGCCCGCGTGACGGGTCGGTGGTCAGGGGGCGCCGCCTCGCGTGGGTAGAGGTGCGAGGCGGCGTGGGCGGAGGCCGACGCTATCACCTGCAGTGAAGTGATACCCTAGATTGTGAATATCTATATTTGTGATGTATGAGTGCCAATCAGATGAAGGCATTGAAGCTAGCTGCAATAGTTTGAGAATGTTTGGGGCAGGGTAACAAACGTTTGCATTGAAGCGCTGTTCTCGTAATGGCCAACATATGGTGAATACATATCGTGATATTGACTGGATTTTGTGGATGATGCATGTAGAGTAGCTGATCAATTTATCCCGAGTGCATTAACTATATTACTCTTTGTTTTTGCATAAAAGGTGACAACAACATTGTTTAAACTAAGGTGTTATGTAGGTATATCTTTCCATCAACAAACGATGTAAAATAAAAATGAACTGAATTCGCGACAAGTAGATACATGCATGTACTTATTCATGTCTGGGCATCGCTCCGAGCGGCGAAGAGCCTCCGCCCTACCCCGTCCGGCCTAATCCGTGCCCGGCCGCCCAACATTTGTTGGGTGGCCGGGCCGCTGGCCGCCCGCTATTCTTAAAACCGTCTTTGATTTGCGAGACGCCTCCCCCCCCTTCCTTAACCTCAATTCCGTGGCGGAGCCACTGGGCCTACCATTTTTTTTATATTTATTTTTTACTTTAAAAAAAAAATCGTGCCAGGGCTATGACGAAAAATAAGTGGCCTAAATCCGATGAGAAAACAGGATTTGGGGGTACCCTAGGTTTAGAGGAGACACAGGGCGATGAGCGAAGAATTGTCCCCCGTCCCCCCCAACCAAAAGTCCGTGGCGGAGCCCTTGCGCCGCCAGTCTCTTCCTTCGGCGGGTCGGCGTCACCTCCGAATGCGCCACGCCGCGCTGGCGATCTGGGCGGGCGCCGAGCTGTGGGCCGACCTGCTCGGGCGCTTCGCCGCGCTGTGAGCCGACCTGGGCGGGTGCCTCGCCGAGTTGTGAGCCGACCTGGGCGGGCGCCTCGCCGAGCTGTGGGCCGACCTGGGCGTGCGCCTTGCCGCGCTGAGTGCCGGGGTGGGAGGGTGCCTCACCGCGCCGACAGTCACTTCGTGCAGCAGTGTTTCCTGTTCCATGGCGCTCTATTATGTGACCTTTTACAGTAAAGCGTCCTTTGGCCCTATTTATAATATTTACATTTACAATTCCCTTCCTCTGACTGAGCCGAACACTGGCCATGATTTTGTACAGTTGCTTGCGCAAAAACTGCTCATTAATAAAAGCATCACCACTCAGTTCAAGCTCACGCAACAGAATGCCATGAGTCGCCTTGAGGTTAAATCCAGTTTCAATTGCACTCTGCACAACAAACTTCTTACAGAATGACACAATGTTATTCTCGATTAATACATGATACGACACTGGCATACACCGACTTACTACATACTTATCTACATAAACATACACCTTCACGAAATGTCCTGGGACTCGTGCAAGACTCCTACACTCTACATGACCGCTGATCTCACTCCACTTGTCCTTGTGAGGCAGGCACACGTTCGCGCACGATCCGGACCACTACCTCATAGCCGAAGCGGTTCACCTTTTCGACAAGGCCCCTGTCCGTTGATTCAAAGAACCACTCACTCCTGATCCTCTGAACGCGGACTTTAGAGCCAACAATGACATTGGCGTCTCCAAGTTCACTCACCACCCTCCTCTTCCATTCCGGACGCTTTAGCGTGATATGCTGCATCAGCTCGTCTAATGTTTTGTCTTTGAATAAATGTCGATCTGCGATATCAGTTTTGATCCGAAAGGTTTTACTTGTTTTTTTTACGAAGAGGAAAACGAAGACTTTTGAAGATGGTATCTTGAATCTGATCCACTACGAGCACGTAACTAGCCGGTAAAATATGCTCACGCTGATGCCTTTTGTCTCCATAAAACTACATAAAACTCCATAAAACATAAAAAGAGTGTTGTGTCTCAGACCAGTGTAGGTACATGTAAATTACCTAATCAACCTTTTCAGGTTTATCTCACCTGACTAGGTACGTTATTAGGTGCTGTCGCCTGTCAGTTAATTTTTTTTAGCATTCACCACTTTGAAGGCTCTGCATGCTAATATGGATATGGATCAGTCAAGCTTTTCAGGTTTATCTCACCTGATAACGTTTAGTTTGCATATCCATTGGGGCATTGCCCATTTCCAGCTCCTGCATGCTGTGTACTTCCTTCGTTCGTATCATGTGTTTAACCAGATGTTGAAAGTGACACAATTTTCATCATTTGTATAAAAAATACATGATTTATTGTTAACGCACACACTGTATGATCACAGATAACATGTTCACAACACAAAACAGGCTGCCAATCTTATACCAGTCATTGCGAGGGACGAGGTTGCCAGTGAAAGTTTTGCTAACAGCTGTTAGCTGGTGAACCAAGAGAATCAGGCGGTGCTGGTTCTTGGTAGTAGGTCAGTAGTTTAAGTTTGCACTGCATTCTATTGAGGAGTCCAGGTCTTCATTCAGTGGCCATGGAGACTGGAGAGAGATGACTTAATCTGCTGAAGAAAAAAATCAGTCAAAATGGGCAGGCAGTTGAGTTTTTATTAAGTGACCCATTGTGAAATGGTCCATCATGCCTGATAGACCTGACATAGATGGGTAGAGGTACTTTGTTACACAAAAGTCATTGGCTATCTGTTTAGGGAACGTTTGCTCACAGAACAAAAATTGCTTTACTTTAGACTTTTCGCAGAACAAATCGTCTGAGTTCAAGAAAACTTAAAAACGGGCCATTTTGCTGACACTGGCACCGTGCGGACGTGCCCCTGTCCTCTCGTAGCCGTCGCACCGTTCTTGGACGCCGTAATGCAGAAATACGCTCTTCAGTGTTGTGTCGGGAAGTGTGACAGAAACAACGAGACACAGTGGGCAGCAGTGAGCGGGCGGAGTTCGAATCGGGCGTGAAACCCCTGCCTAAATACCCCACGCGCACAATTTTTAACAAGACCAAGGGCAAACATTCCATGGCGCGGTGGGGCGCCTCGTTGCGACCGAGGCTGTGCTCCGTCAGCACCTGGCGGGGTTGGTCGTCCCGAGGGGACGGCTGCTCCCCCAGCGGGACGCTACCCGCTCCCCTACACCACAGTGGTTATCCCGACTCGCCGTCAGCTTGAGGAGCTTTCGGTTTGCCTTGCTAGCTCAGAGACCTTTTCTGCAGGTGCTTATAAAGCTGCATTCGGAAGAAAATCTCCCTCATCTTTTGCAGGTTGTTATCGGAGCACAGAACCACCGTGAGGGAGGAATACTCGCGGACATAGTTATAGAACATGTCACTCACAACGTACAGGCTGCCCACGTCCTCGTCATCACCCGTGAAGCTTTAGAGAGCTGTAAATGTGGTTCGGTCACAGTTGGGTATCTTTTCCGAGGCGACTAGGGCCTCGGTACAAGTAGCACAGGCGTGTCCCTGGCAGCCTCTTCGCGCGAGGTAGCCGGCAATGTACGCTAACACGTTAGCCGTGGCATGATCAAACCCTACTGAAGTATGGTGCTTTCCACAAAAACCATAGCGATGACTCCAGTGGTACTCTTCCAGCAGGTTGGTACATCTTCTGCCCTTACCTATACGACCTTACTTCGGCCTACCATATACCTCTTCTGTAGAAAGTGAACGGACAGACGAGGGTAGGTGGTACTGGCAACAACTCCAATACAGACGGGACTTGCAGGTTCAGCTTTGCTGGACGGCCGATCCCGTGTCTGCCTCGGGATGGGGAGGGCGCGAGAGCCTTTTTTAATGTTGAAGAATTTCGAAGGGAAGAAATCGCCAAGTGTAATCGGTTTGGGTCGGCAATAGACAGGTTCGGTATGATCGTCCTCATCAACGTCGACACTCTTCCCCCGTCCAAAAACACCCCGCCAGTCGACATCACACGTCTCCGCACACACACGCCTCCAGTCAACGGCTGCGTTCCCACGGGAGCTCTCAAAGATGCGCTTAGGTGTTTTGTGCACCTTGTTCGCCCTGCGGAGGGGCCTTATCGGCTCCTGTGTGAGCCCCCCCCCATGGGGTACAGCGACTTTGGACGCTCACACTAGAAAGTGGGTTGTTCTAAGACTTCCCACTCCCCGCACTCACACTGACTTTCATCCGTCCCGCATGCCAGACACACGCACTCCATGCTCCGTTTCTTCATTCGCTTTGCACCTGGGGTGCTCATGGTGTCATTGTCCATAAGGTGATCAAATTCGGCCAGTGGAATTGCCTTCCACTCGGGGGTCAGTTGGACCACCGTGATGGTCCGCCGGTTGAGTCCGTCAGGTTTGGGAAGAGGAGATTCGATCGGGCCGAGAGGAGTGGCTGACGCTGCGGCCGCCAAGGCTGACGCCTTAGATATGACGACCGGAAGGAAGCCTTCTTTGTCATCGAAGATAGGACAGCAGGAAGGGTCCCGCGTCTTACGACCCGGGACGACAGATGAAGCAGACGATCGAGAAGCAGCTAGAAAAGTTGAAGGTTAGGAGTTTTGCGGAATTACTCCGCGCGGCATTACGCCGAGGCTTACGCCTGTGGTGTCTGGCATATCTTACGACAGGCCGTCTTTCGGGGGTACGAGCTTTAATATGAGGGCGCGAGAGCCGGTGCGCTGTCCCGTCTCTCGGGCGCCAGTGGAGACGGCTCAGACATGGATGAAAACATGCCTCTTGCGTTTTTTTTTATCCATGGGTAGGTACTAGGTACCAGCTGACTATTGGTGTAGGCGACGCAAGTCGTCAACGATGCTCACCACCTTGGTGTGAGTTGACTCCGAGCTACGAAGCTTCTCCAGGTCGGCCGCCTCCGAATGTACAGCATAGCTATATCATGAAGGCCTGGTTTGAGGTCTCCCTGACACCATCTCGAGCGTCTCTTCCTTGCCCCCTCGTCCCAAGGGGTTTGGTCAGGGCGGAGCAGAACTCGACGACAAGACCAGCATGCAAAACGAGACAACGATGCCGTTAGTCACAATGCTACACTCAGCCAGGGCACCACTAAACACCACGTAACACTGTACACTAAACACACGAGTCTCGTCTCGTCTTGGCTTCGCTTTGACGGAAGAGCCGGCGACCTGTTCTTGGCCGCCGACCATCTCGACCAGCCACAATGGATTATGTTCTGGAAATAAAACAAAATGTTGATCTGGACATGCATGTTAAAAAGGCATTACCCACAAATAACGAATACTCTTCCGACGCATAACTGGCATCCAAATGCGCACACACTTTTGATGGTATTCAGTTTTTCCAAGTGAGAGGCCACTTCTTTTGGGAATTTAATGACCGTTTCATCGTGATATGGACGGATGGTGTTGTTGCCGGTCTTGTAACGATACAGTTTGTGGTTGATGTCAACATGTACGCAGAATGGCGCAAGGCCACAGGCTTCCCATGATTCGTGTTCTGCTGCACTCAGCTTTTCATTTCGTGCTGAGCGAATCATAGAGATCTTATATATACATCTTATGTATATAAGATCTCTATGGAGCGAATGACCACTCTATGTAGGCAGTTTTAAGACGTTCAACGTCGATTGAAGAGGACTGCCATCACCAGGGGCGCTGGTATCTTTCACCAGGGGCTAGCCGGGCTGGGATAGGCGCGGTGGAAGGTGGAATGGGGGGGGGGGGGGTAGCGCGATTCGTAGGCCAAATTGAGTAAGCAAACTGCTCCGACAGCCATAATACAGACAAGTGACCTAGGCAACAGAACAGCTACCATGCCGCCGCGACCTCTACGTGCTCTATATTCAGCGCAGTATCGCATTCATTGGCAGCCACTGTAGTGTGCAGATCAGGGTGAACATAATTATTGGGTGAAAGTTAACAAAAAATAACTTTGTATTTGACCATTATCACATCACCGCACATTTTCCGTAAAATCACTCCGCTACAACGCAGAGGTGTACCCCTTTCACCGGCAGAGCACGGACAGTGGACACTCAAACGACCCATTGACGTAACGCGGTATTAACGCGTAACAGGCGGACGCACTCGGCCCGTTGATAAAATCTTAGAAACTGCTTACGTGGTACACCGTCACAAACGGCTGCAACACGTACGGCAGGACACCGAAGAATAGGTAACCGTTCAATTACGGCTATTTCTACCAAGATTCCTTTACTACCTACTCAGGTTGGTTCACTAGGGAAATAAAGGCGCCGTGGTGACGTCATCAGAGGAAATCCTTCACGTTCAAATGAAGGGATCATTTAAATTGTTGATTTGGCTCGATCTAGTCTTAGGTTTTTTGTTTCAGCCCCATTTATCGTAATGAGGCGAACTCATTGTTATATTGGTACAACTTTTGATGACACATAATCCTTGTTTTTTTTTTCTCCAGCTCGCTCGAAAGATGATGAAATTTGCATGCATGCCCATGGGTGAAGGGAGATTCTACCGCCGTGGTGACGTCACGGTAAAGGGATTCTGGAGCTCGTGAACGGGGGCTGATTTCTACAATGGATCTCGGTGTCACGCAAACCTCTTAACTAAATTATTCACCAAGCTCATCCACCAATTTTTGGAGACATACAAGCTACCGCAGCTAATGGCCGTCTGCATCCAGCAGCTCGGCACGGGCGCTGACGCTGAAGTAGGTAGAGGAGGTCGATTGACCCAGACAGCTCCACAAAAGTCCACGTAACACCGACGAGCGCCTGCGCTTCTAGGTCAACCCAAAGTTCGTCCGTCGCCGGTGGAACAACGATGGTCGCTTCCCCTTTGACGGTCCGGGTCGTCGCCACTCGCCATCGTTCATTCCGTGCAGTTCAGCGGTAGCGTCAGCAGGAACGTCACAAACTCCTTTTTATCTCCCTCCGTTGTCCCTCCCTCCCTCCTTCCGAGTCCGGACCCTCTTCTCTAAAGGCCTGGCTACACTATGCGTTTTCTGCGTGCGTTTTTTTTTGCGAGTTTGCGTGTCTTGTGTAATATCGTTCTAGAAAAAAGTTATTATTAATATAACTTCTATAATATTTATATAAAAGCTTACAAAACGTTTATATTAATTAAAAGTTTATCTGAAAAAAACAACAGCAACGTAATGTCGTTTCTTTCTACCGTTTTTTTTTCGGTAGAACAATATTCCGCAAATATCGCAAACTCGCAAAAAACGCTCGCAGAAAACGCACAGTGTAGCCAAGTAGGCGACAGCCGAGTCCTAATACGTCAACTCGCTCGCATCCGAAAAAACGTGCAACCGCGTGCATAAAACCTCACCGGGAGGGTCCTTGTGCTTCGTTACAGTTGAAGTCAGTCGCGTCACCCCTTCCGCATGATGTGTCGGCCGTTCGAACTTCCTATTGGGGCGCCACTGCGTAGATTAACTCGGCGTGTTGGGCGTCTCGACGTTAGTCGGTCACGTGCTGATCGTGTGTGTCGTCGGCGGCGCCGGTACGCTCTCTCCGAGTCTCCTCAGTTGGTCCTATGCTGATCGTCGGTATCGCCAGCAGCACTGGTACGTTTTCCCTAGCATCACCGGTCTCCCTGTTGGTTGTCTGTTCCTATGGAAGAGGAAGCACTGGAAGCAGTTGACCGGCGTGGCGCGTCCAGATCAGTCCGTCCACGGTCACCATGTAGGGGAGAACGAGGTGAGTTGTATCACTTTTTACTTCAGGTCATATATCTCCCTAGATTTAACGAATAAAGTTACCGTTGATATACCAAACGAAAGCTACAACCTTTCTCTACATGCATTCTACCGCACGTCATGCTACGGTTTCTTATTTTGGCTACACCTCGCTTTAAATTGGACCACTACAACTGGTACCATTTGCCCCACTAGTGAGGTAAGTTGTACTGCCTGGTGAGTTAAGATGTATCAATGTTTTATGATAGAAAATGCGACTTACTTACACTTCTACGCAGTCCGAAGAATGATACAAGTAGGTATCCTGATTAAAAAGCCCAGCTCCAGCCAGCAGATCAGCTCAGCCATTTCCTGATGTCGCTTTAGTGTACGCACGACCCATAAGAAAATCATATCATTTCTGCAATATAAACACATGTCGAAATCTGTTTGTCCGTCGTCCGTGTTTATATAATAAATATTAAAGGCGTCCCTTGCCATGAGACCGTGTATTTCGCATCATTCTCTCGATGACAAACCATTTTGTGAAAGGAACAAGGCAGAGTAGTCTGCTAACATTAAGCCAACACTGCGAACTCTGCAGTCAACTCATGTGTCAAACTAGTACGCGAAATCCGAGTCGTCAGAATCACAGTTCTGGCACACAAAGAGACCGGCACCATCGGAATTGATGCAAGCTTCATGTGCCCAGCGTTCACATGCCGAACACCGTATCCACTGTTCTCCTGGTCTGCTATTGGAATACGGCTCAACGCACACGAGGCAGAACGTCTCCTCTGCATCGGAATCATACGCCTCGCACCTCGACGCTGACTTATTCACTCGCTTCTTAGTCTTCTTTCCTTGGGCTTTTACCGTCCTCTTCTTGGCTCCTGATTCCTTCGAATTTGCCTTCCCGGTCTTGGGCTTCTTCTTTGCTTGTTCTTCTTCGAGCATTCGCTTTACTGGCGAGTCCGTCAACACCATCGAACTCCTCTTCTTTCTCCCTCGCTGCGATTTCCTCGCAGGAAGATGACCACTAAGGATGGGTCGAACTGCCTTCGGAGAAAACGTTTCGTCTGCACTACTGGCAGTCAAGTGGTGCGAAGCGTCCTCACAGTCAGTCACTTCCAGGAGAGCGCTGCTCGGGTCCGGCGCGCACTGAGGAGCGCTGCTCGGGCCCGGCGCGCACTGAGGAGCGCTGCTCGGGCCGGGCGCGCACTGAGGAGCGCTGCTCGGGCCCGGCGCGCACTGAGGAGCGCTGCTCGGGTCCGGCGCGCGCTGAGGAGCGCTGCTCGGGCCCGGCGCGCACTGAGGAGCGCTGCTCGGGCCAGGCGCGCACTGAGGAGCGCTGCTCGGGCCAGGCGCGCACTGAGGAGCGCTGCTCGGGTCCGGCGCGCGCTGAGGAGCGCTGCTCCGGCCGGGCGCGCACTGAGGAGCGCTGCTCGGGTCCGGCGCGCGCTGAGGAGCGCTGCTCGGGCCCGGCGCGCACTGAGGAGCGCTGCTCGGGCCAGGCGCGCACTGAGGAGCGCTGCTCGGGTCCGGCGCGCGCTGAGGAGCGCTGCTCGGGCCCGGCGCGCACTGAGGAGCGCTGCTCGGGCCAGGCGCGCACTGAGGAGCGCTGCTCGGGCCAGGCGCGCACTGAGGAGCGCTGCTCGGGTCCGGCGCGCGCTGAGGAGCGCTGCTCGGGCCAGGCGCGCACTGAGGAGCGCTGCTCGGGCCGGGCGCGCACTGAGGAGCGCTGCTCGGGTCCGGCGCGCGCTGAGGAGCGCTGCTCGGGTCCGACACGTGCTGAGGAGTGCCAGTTGCTCTTGCACCGTCCTCTCCAGCGTCTCTTGGACGATCTGTTACTTGTGACGGGCAGAAGTCTGCTTCACAGAAGACTTCAGGGTTAAGCGGAACTATGCCCGACACGCGGAACCCGCTCGTGATGTTGGCCTGTGTGCTGGCACTTGCCCAGGCGTCGCGGAGTACGCCGGGGATGTCGTGGATAGTCATTGTGCGCCCTCTGTTGTTGCGAAGCCAGTTCGCCTGTGCGCATCCAAGGTATCGTTTCAGTGGACCGTACACTGATCTGTCGAGAGGCTGCAGTTTGTGCGAGCAGTGGGGCGGGAATGACAGCAAGACCACGCCGTTTTCCTTAGCGTAGGTCACAGCCTCTACGCCAAGGTGACTTTCATGGTTGTCGAGAAGAAGAAGCACCGGCCTCTCTTTTGAGCATCGCGTGTGCTTCACGAAGTGGACGAGGAAGATTTTGAAGTTTTCCTTCGTCATCCAGCCAGATGGGTACGCGGAGCCGATGCATCCTGGAGGACCGTCTCTCACGAAGTGAGGCTGGTATCGTACCCGCGGAAATATTAGCATGGGCGGTACTGTATTTCCGCAGGCACTCACCGCTGCACAAACGGTCACCAGCTCACCGCGCTCCGCAGAGGTCAGAGACCCCACCTGCCTCGAACCTCTAGCGGTGACAACCTGTGGTGGCTTTTGCACCGTGGTGACTCCCGTTTCGTCCACATTCCAAATGTCCTCTTTGCTGAACTGGTAGCGGTCCACAACTTCCGTGAGCTTTGCAAAAAACTCGTTTACGTTGTGCCTGTTGAAGCCGCTTGCTCTTCCCATGCTAGTAGCTTCAGGGGTTCTCACGGCCAGGTTTCGGCGCTTACGAAATGACCGAAACCACTCCACACCCGCCATCTTGTTGTCCTCCCATGATTGAGGCACAGTGATCCCATATTTTTTGGCACAGTCATAGGCCAGGACGCGCACATCCTTTGGTGTCAGTCCGAAAAATATTTCGGCAGCCTCCTTCAGATACCCTTCAAGGATGGATTCTTGCTCATCTGTGAACACCCTTGTTCCGCAGTTCTGGTACCCCATGCGCTGTCCTAAACGTCCCTCTTTTTTCATGCGGACGAAACGGTTCAGGGTCTGATAGTTAACGCCAAAATTTTTCGCGACACCTCTAATTGACAGCCCTTTTTGAACGACTAGGGTTGCCGCCCTCTCCAAAACATCTTCCGGGCTGTTCTGCCGTCTATCTGTCTTTCGGACGTAGCTCCGACCCATGACATTCGTGAGCTGGAAAAAGCGTTCAGGAATTAGGATTACAGGATGAAGCAAGTGACGGTCACGTGAATAATATGAATGATAGGCAAGTACGTAGGTTAAAATATATTCCTGCCCGGGGCCGGGATGATTCAATAAATGTCACCGAGGTTTTTTAGCGAAAACTCCGAGGGCCGTTAGGCCCGAGGTGCTTTTCGCTAAAAAAGCGAGGTGACATTTATTGAATTCCCGGCCTTAGGGCTGGAAGGTGTTTCCCATACCTGCCAAAAAGCTCACAACTATAATTGATAGTGACGTCAGCAGCCGTGTGGTTCAACGCGTTTAACCACACCCCTTGAACCACACGGCTGGCAATATTAAAGCACTGCATTAAACTTTGAAAAGTGTGGTACAGTGCACGTGCCATTAAAATGCCTGGATGTCTCGATTTAATCATGCAATGTAGCAGGTATGGGAAAGGAAGCATCCACCTTCATGGCAGGACATATAATTTAATTAGGTAGGTATAGGCAGCGTCTAAGACTTAACTATCTATAAAAACTTATCGATATATCTATCGCAATTTGCAACCTTGTTTTAAGTCCATTTTCGACCCGTCTAATGTAAGTATAAACCGGAAATGGAAAATGTTTTAACCTGAGATAAGTTGTATCACTAGTGGGATAAGTTGTATCACTGATACAACTATTCCCACCACTCCCTGATACAACATGTCCATGCGGGCCATTTCAAGAAAAGGTCTGCGAAACGCTATCCGCCATGTTTCATTGCTCGAAACGAATTATGTTGTGATTAAGAGCAATGTTGACACTCACGCATAATGGTAAAACAATAGAAAGCTTTCAACATATTCAAGTCAAAAACATATATTTCCTAAAGAACGCATTTCTTACAACGGACCCATCAAAACACATTATTGGGACTCACCTGAAAACACGTCCGCTCCTGTTCACGTCAAAACACGGAAAGGTGGCGCGCGGCGTGGCGTCTCAAATAGTCGCGACAAGCCTGCCATCTGACGGATAGTTTTCGCAAAAATCGCTCTGATACTACCTGTCCATGATACAACTCACCCCGCTCTCCCCTACGGTACAGACCACAACAAAGCTGTAAAATGTTGATAAATACGAGTATTTATAAGCCGAGACCGCCTTCTGGATCCGCATATGCTCGTGATTTCTAGCTAATGATTGCCCATTCGTTACTACACTTGGCTTGCGACATTGCCAGGGTTACTGCAACATTCCGAGGAACAGTAACCGCCACGCCATGTGTGGATCACTCATGTTGGTAAATAGTAAATACATACATGCATATTGCATACGTACATAGTACATACATACAGCTGGGCCGGTTAAACTTTTCATTACTACGTTCACTGCTGAGTGGGGACTCCATACACGGAAGAGCGCGGACACTTCACCCCGCGGTGTGGACTGATAACAGATCCCTCCAGTATGCCGATTATTCCACCAGACCTCTTAAGGAAGTTGAGGCCGCACTTCCACTGTACTGCCGACACCAGGGGATCAGGCCTGCACGGCTCCCGGCCGTTCCACCGCACCAGGAGCTCTTTGGCAGTGTTCGAATGGTCAAGCTGCCTATGGGCACTGAAAACCTCCTGAATCACGCTTCCCATGCTTTCGACCACGCTCTTAGGTGGATTGATGAGCCAGAGCCAAATCACGAGTCCGACGAACGGCCGAAGATTGGGGATGGCATCCTGCTTGTTCCACAATACTGCTGCGACTGTTCCCCAGGTGAGGGAGAGAGAATGTTTATCCAAAAGCAGCTTATATTCACGATTGACCGTAGCGCAGTAATGCAATCACTTAACTAACCTGGCCCCGGTGAGTGACCCCGATCACTCACCCAGTCACCCTTTTCTTACCCTGCTCGTCCGAGACGCGTGGTCTGATCACACGCCTGAGCCGGCGCCACCACCCAGCCTGCGAGTATCTGGATCACTCACAGAGCCGGCGTTGCAGCACCGACCTGAGACCTCCTATTTGTATTCCATTGGAGTATGTTTATGTTTCGTTCGAGGTGTCCCATGACTTATTGTGTGTTTTGGAGTCCCCGGGCTCTGCGGCTGGGCTGGCGGCGCTCGGGTGATGTGTGACTGGATGAGAGGCTTTTGCTTCGTCGTTTTTTCTTGGTGGTGGCTGTCACCCACTGATAGGTGGCCTCGTCCCGTGTAGGGGGGGGGGGGGGGGCCACCGTCTGGGTGGGGCCCCGACTCCTTGGAGGGGGCAGTGTTCACGGGTGAGCCCTTTGGTCGGGCGCCCTGACTCGAGAAAAGGTCTTCTTTCGAGTCACACGTGGTGGTTGTGCTGTGTGTGGTTGATGCTTGGTTTGTGGTTGGTGTGCTGCTTTTGCTCGTGTTTGTCGTGGGTGTGGTGGGTGAGGTGGGTGGTATGAGTGGTGGGTAGTTTGTGGAGTCCACTGGCGGCGGCCGTGGGACGTTGTCGATGCGACGGCGAGGGTTGGGCGACTGAAACCCATACTCCCTCTTCATCAGGCTCCTTGCCTGCCGCGGGGCCATGTGTTCCACGGCGATGAGCCGGCAGATTTCCGACTTCATCTGCCACTTGGGGCAGGCCTTGGCCGTGATGGAGTGGCCGCCCCCACAGGCGGCGCACTCTCTGTGCGTGCTTGTGCAAGTGTTAGTTGCGTGGTCACCAGCACACGTCCCACAGACCACCCCTGAACGGCAGGCTGCCGAGAGGTGTCCGTACCGCTGGCAGTGCGTGCACCGCCGCGGTCTGGGGATCAGCCGGCGTACCCGGTAGGCCAGGTAGCCGGCGAAGATGCGAGACGGGAGTTCTGTCGTGTTGAAAGTGAGATGGAGGAGTGCTCGTGGTCCGCGCGGTTGTCGGTAGACGGCGGTGACGAGCTGGATGGCGAGTTTTGACTGGATGTATGCAGTGTCTTGGGTGGAGAGTTCAGGGGCCCAGATGGTCCCCTGGACTCGTGGTGGGCTGGGTGTGGTGATGTTTAACAATCCTTTCAGAGGGTTCGGTTACCTCCGCGAACGCACAGCTCGTCACGCAGTATGTCCGAGGCGGCGCGCACGCTGCTTTCGCGCTCGCGTGGATGGCAGAATGATGCGCCGTGACTCGAGGCGTGCTATAGCCGCCAAGACCTGTATCACATGATCGGGGCTTTTGGCCGACCTACCTGATCCGCTCCGAATCTGTCACGCGGCGGATGTCCGGCATCAGGTCCATGAGGTCTTTGTTGGACGTTTCCTGTCTTCCTCCGTCTCCACGCTTGTGCTGCGTGCACATGCTGCACTTGTCTTTGCGAGGCTGGTGGATGCCGATGTTGAACTCGGTCTTGGAGATCTTCCTGAAAACCCTGAATCTGAGTGGTCCCGAAACGGCAGTGCGATACTTCTTGTATAAATTCTGCACGCTCCTGACGTCAGACGGCAGGAAGCGACGCGCTGACTTAGAGCGGCAATAGTGGCTCGGCACGGCGGGCAGCGCGCCGATCCAGGCGCGCAGCGCGTCCAGCTTCTGCGGGTCGACCGAGTGACGCGCGCCACCTCGGCGCGTCGTCTGCGGATGGTCGGATGTCGTGTTCTTAATGACTGCTCACTTGCTCCGCTGTTATGTCCAGTGTGTCCAGAAATTTACGGCAGGCAGGCAGTCGCTCACCATTCTCCCTCTGTATTGTGTAAGCGACAACCACGCGTCTGCTGCTCCCACATTGTTTTTTGACGATCGATATCGACTTTGAGAGCATGCTGCGTTGCTCAGCGATGCTGGTGGCAGAATAAAACTGCCGGAACGCCGCCCTACGGACCTGCTCCGTGATGTCGGCACATATGCATCGAGATCGACGATTACCAGCTGAGCATGGGTTCGACCGAATGATTCTAGCATCATGCATTTATCCGTGCCGGCCGCTGATAGGTCACTGCCAACAACGCGGCGACCGGCTGTGGCGGTCGGCCCGATAATGATGGAAAGATAATGAAATGATGATGATGAAAAATACTGTTGCTGAGACAAAGGCGTAAGGGACATGACCCATAAGCGATGCAGTATAACTACAAAAAAAAACGGTATATTTTTGTGTAGGGAACACATGTTTATGTACGTTTGCAGTCATTCAAAGCGTCTAATCTGGCTGTTTGTTATATGGCGATAACGGACAAAGTGTTATACCAATTAATGTAAAGGAATGTGAATTGTGATAAATTTAGCCCCTACCCATTAATGGATAGGCAGGAGTGCCCTTCCCTTACCCGTGTGGAATGCAAAGTCGAACAAAGGTTAGCAAAAAGTAGCCACACCACTCCCCGCTATACACCGAAAGAGAAAGAAGTGCAAGTGTAGTGTTTACGGTAAATGTGGAAGATTAATGAGAACACGGCTAAATGAAACCACCGCACCGATGCGCGGAATTTTCCAGAATGATTACACACAGAAAGCTGGTATTCTTGATGAGTTTCACGCTACACGTCAGTTGTCACTGGTGTCCACAGGACGCGGATAATCGCACGCCAGATAACTTTCATCGCTTCATCATTTAAGTGCCAGGCATCAGCATACCATGATTTTTGTATGCGACCATCTTGGTCACTCAGAAGAGAGATGACATCGACAAAGTAGTGACCCAACGTTTTGGCAGTGTTTGCATAACCGTTGCCGAGTTCCTTTGAACGCTTTAACGTCTGCAACGTCCACCCCCTTGGGGTGGATGGGACCCAGGACGATGATGCGGGCCACTGACTGTAGTTCCACCGTTTTAGCCACGTCCTTCAGCGTTTCTACACATTTTGCACTATAACGTCGGTGTCAGTTTTTAGACCGTCGTCAAATTTGTCCAGGGTGAGAGTGTTAGATCCGAATGAGAGTAAAATGAACGCTGGGTGATCGTTTTGTGTTAGTGTTATGACTTTTTTGCGTAGCGAGAGTGTGTCTTTTTCCAAGCCCCTGCCAAAGCCACCCACACAGCAAGTGGTGTCAAGTAGATATCCTAGGGACAGCCATCCTATTTGGTGGCGAGTCTTTGTTCGGGGGAATCCAAGGCGACGGGCATGGGAGTCGCCAAGTGCGTGGATCGTGAAATCTTTGTGTTCTACACTGCCTTCCTTACTAGTGAATCGATGGTTTGAAGGGCCACTCTCCTTGTGAGGATGGGCACGGTCGTCGTGGCGCCGGTGGTTCCGCCAATAAGGTTTTTGGTGGTTCTCTCGGTACTTCTGTCAAAGTGAAGAGGATAGAGACAGTTAATGTCCATTTTTTTAACAAAAGATGTGGAGCTTTCAGAGCAAAAATGGCCAGATATAGGGGGAGGGTACGAAAGGCGTAGGAAAGAATGGGGTAATTTGGCCGTTTTTTTTAACGATGTAACTAAAAATTGGCAAGACATTTCAGCATTTTCTCAACGCTGATAGGTGTCACACTCATGTTTCTTTACCATAGGCGTCGCCAGAGATTTTCGGTTGGGGGGGGGGGCAAAATCAACTTTTGTATTAAAACGATGATGAAAACAATCACGGAGAAGCATCAGATCTCACAGTCACGCAATTTCGCAAACTCACGAAAATAGCACTAGATGTGGGGTTTAGAAAAAAATGAGTTGTTGGGTTTAGAGAAAACGAACTTGAAAAATTATGTGATATGGGGTTTGATTATTTTTTTTTAATCCAAGAGGGGGCAATTATGCACTTTTTGTAAATGTGATAGCACCGAGCCGTGCCCCATTTTTAAGCATTTATGATAGACCCAAAATATCAAATTCGAGAGAAATTGACATGTGGGATTTAAAAAAGGTGTCGATATTTCACATTGTTCGTCATGCCGCCCGCGCTGAAAAGTAAAATAAAAGCGTGCAACTAACCAGGGCACCCGTATCGGAGCGGAGCGGTACACACACCAAAAAAAGAAAGATAAAAAGGATGCGCGCACTTTCTAACGTGCGAAGTGCCTGATGGCCACCGTTCGGAGGGTTGCCTCGCCCGATCATGTCATGGAGGACATTTATCATGGCTGCACGGTTATGTAGCACCTTTTTTACAGATGTGACCAGATATTCAATAAAGCGAGTCTCTATCAGCCGCTGAAGAGACTTAGCAACCTCTTCCAGCTGTGCAGCGTCTGCATGAACATACGCCTAATATAATAAGGACAAAATACCAAATGCTTTTGGTATATAATAGCCAATACCAAATCGGTATTGGTTCGGTGTCGGTATACCGACATTTTGGTTACCGTTTGACACCACTACAGTTTGGTGCGAGTAACACAATCTTTAACGACCGCTCGGCGGTATGCACGGACAGGAATGCGGTGATCCAATGACGCAAACCCCGACACGGCTAGAAGATCTGCCTCTATTTCCGTGAGGTCGTGGTGCAATGGTGCCGCACGCACCAGTACACCGACAGTAGATTTCTCAGACCGATCAGTCAACGAGTATCCGTGCAGCCACCTCGCCACTAGGCGATCCACCCCCGCATCTCCATCCCCAGCTAACCTTCGGTCTTCTTGTAGTGCAGAGACTATCTGAAGCAGAAGCAAGTTGTCAGCCATCTGCTGTGCCATGTCGTTGGTGCTATGGCAGAACTTCAACAACGTCCGGTTGAATCCTTCGAATGGAAATATATATATATATATATATATATATATATATATATATATATATATATATATATATATATATATATATATATACATACATATATGCAAACTCACTGACCGGTCAGGGAGTTTGAGAAATTCCAGAGCGATTGGGCCAAATAAAATCAGATGTGTAAGATGAGGATGGCATACGTGCCGTCCGTGATGTTAAAACAAAAGCGACTAGTGGTACGGCCTATATAACCGTCGCACGCTGACAAAAAGCTTACAGATCCTTCATTGTTTTACCGAAAAAAATGCTACTCGCGGCTATGTAAAGGGGAGGTTCGGAGCAACGTGCTCCTCCGTTCCGTCGTTTCCATCCTCAGGAATCAGGATACTGAAATCCTCGTCCACGCCGAAACCCCCACTCCGGGCTGGACAGGCACCTTTATCTCATGCGGACTGCTCCCTTGGAGCGGCACCGCCGCTCCCGAGGGAGCGCACCCCGTAGCCGGGTGCAAAGAGTGCTTGGGGGGCTGGTCGGTCTGTCAATTCGGACGGGCTCAGCCCCGGCGACTCTGCATATAGGGTGTCTGCCCAGACCAATGTCTCCCCCTATAATTCCTATCATTCGTCCGACTCTGAAATGGTCTTGTCAGACCGAAAGGGCCTAACCCAACAAAACAAAAACAAACAAGCAGCGTGCGCCAGTCGCAGCTGGGCTGGCTGCCAGCAGCGCCGGCTCTCGATGACACGTCTATGGCGGAGTGGGAATGGGCGTGACTTGGTGCGTGTGCCTGTACTTTAGCATAAGTGACCAACAGTCAGCTGTTTCTACTTTGATATATTTAGCCTGACTCTGGAATAGCCACACTTGAGTGGAACGGGTCTAATTGGGACGTGAACTAAATAAATGTATAACTAAATAAAGCGGCGGTACATGCATGGGTAAATCTCTGAACAGTTTAAAATAAAAAAGGTATTTATGGTGTGCATATGATCTATAAGCTTTTTGTCAGCGTGCGAGGCCTTAGAGCTAGCCTCCTTTGTTTTAACATCACGGACGGCACGTATGCCACCCACATGCTGCACACTTGTTTTTATTTGGCCCAATCACTCTGAAATTTCTCAAACTCCCTGACCGGTCAGTGAGTTTGCAAACTCCCTAGTGAATTTGTAAACTCCCTAGTGAGTTTGCAAACTCACTGATGGGTCAGGGAGTTTGCAAACTCACTAGGGAGTTTGCAAACTCACGGATTTCTCAAACTCCCTGTAACATATATATATATATATATATATATATATATATATATATATATATATATATATATATATATATATATAATATATAATATATAATATATATATTGGCAGCGTATTTTCCAGTATGCTTTGTTCATTGAACTTGACAGATTCTGCTTTAATAAGCTTCTTGTTCAAGTGTTCGATAGATCGAATGGTTTGAATCGAATCGAATCGAATAGATCGAAGACATTCATAAGGGCTATACTGATATCGTGCCTAGCAAAAACATCTGTCTACTTGCCCTTTGTCCGTCTTGCATAACTATCAGACAATCTGCCGTCCAGGTGGCGGATCAGACACACAAATGCGGCCACCAGCACTTGGGCCTTCGACACCTCCTCCTTGTAGACGTTGTTTAAGCTGGCCCTAACCTCGTGAAGTTGGTCCTTGGTTAAGATGTAGCGACAGTCGGGAGTCTGTATGTTAATTCTGGAGGAGAACCCGGCGATTTGGGCGGCGTACTGTGGCTTGTATTTGAGAGCTTCGCTCACTGTCCAGTCCGACACCTGGGGTCCGAGGGTGGCCACCCTGCGTGAGAGAAGGCGAGCGTCTGCATTAGCTGGCTCGAAAACCTCGGGAGGCTTTCGGGGGGCTACGCCCAAACACTTGGGGGGCTACGCCCAACACGGGCACGCCTGCCCGCTGGGCGTCGTCCGATCTCGTTGGAACCGTGCGGTACCCTTTGCTCATCATCTGGGCCACGAGTGCACCCCGGCCATCTTTGGTCAGGCTGGCGTGTGCCTTTGCTTGTCGGACTTGTTCAATGACCTGCTTTCTTAGCCCCTGCTTTCTTGCTTTTATCTTGGTGCCGCACTCGCACACGGCGCTCTGCTGTGCAGTCAGGTGCTTGAAGGACTGAAGATGTTTGCTTCTCAGGAAGCGCGCTTCACCCTGCACGCAACCGCCCGGGCCGCTGCTGAGATGGCCGCCGATCTTCCGGCGCATCACCAGTCTTCCCACTGCTGGGCACCAGAGGTAGCGAGGGTCCACCGGCGTCCATTCGTCCTTGGGTTCCTAGTATGTTAATTGGCCGACGGGGGCCGCGACAGGTGATGCTGGTGCATTCTAGAACTACATTCCAGAAGGCGGCAAATCCGGCGCACTATTTCAGTTCCCTTGATGCCAATACTTATGACCCCAGAAAAGAATTGCGACAACGTGGGGACAGACGCCAGACACCAATCCACAAATAAATATCCATGACTACAAAGTATTGGGTACTACCAGAGTTAGTTCATTAAACCACACGAGCACCCAAGAGCGTCAAGACGACAATTTCGATTAAAAAAATCGGCGTCCTCCAAGGTTATATCTTAATATGGAAAATAGAACGTGACACTCTACTTGGTACTCCAAGGCCGTACGGAGCCGCCTGATGACGCCTGGGCCGTGGTCGATGTTCTTTGCATGCATGGCACATGACAGAACACCACATCGAAAGCTTTCATCTATTCTAGCCACTCCCGAGAGGGCATTTACAGGCCGCCTCGACTCAGTTCAGAATGTCATTCACAGTATGGACCAGCTCCGCCAGGCGGACACACGCTGGACAAGGTGCCCAGGCTGCTGTCTACAGAGCGGAGCATTATAAGCCAGGTACCCGGCTACGTAAGCCAGCCCCTCCCGCCAGAACTCTGAATCGGCAGTCTCGAACGAATCGAGTGTCTCACCATGTTAAGCTTCTGCGGCCTCCAGGAGGTGGTTGATCTCCTGCAGGTCCGCGTCCGGGGGCTCCGCCGGCTCCTCCGCGTCCCCAAGGTCTCTGAGAGGCGGGGTGCTGAGAGACACCGGCGAGTCCTCCTCCATGACGACCGAGGCACTCCAGGTGGACACGACCGAGGCACTCGAGGTTGACGGCCGGCTTCTGGAGACGGCAGCCACCGCCGGTGCAGCGCCCAGCACGAACAACCGGACTCGAGTCTTTAACTCCGGTGGCGTATGGTGATTGTTTGTCCCACCCATGCCGCGCACCTAGGAACATTGGCGAGTTTCTCACTTACTCTTTACCACCCCAAGACCCACCTACTAAACGAAGTTTAATGACTAATAGCGATTTAATGCTCACGTGTTAGTGATCGAGGTGTCATAAAGGTTAAAACATTAGGAGTCTTCTTTATATGTCATACATTTTTGTATCCACATTCAAATTTGGTTGTGCTTACCTGCGAGAAGAAGCTTTCCACGAAGTCCTGTGTCAGTTACGACGTCAAGATGTACGACAGCTCGGCCCTTTGTCGCTGACAGAGGACACTGTGGAGTCCCCGGAGCTGCGGCAGCGGACGTCCATGATGAAGCCGTTGTGTAACGACAGCCGAATCCTGTTTTTGTCCACACAGGCGCCCCCACCATCTTGGTGAAGGCCATCAGGGAGTCATACTGCGCCTCGAACGCCTCCGAGACGCGGAACCCGCACCGGTGCAGCTTGGAGTCCAGGGGTAGCGAGAGTTGAACACATCAAACACGCGGACGGCGGCGATGATTAACTCGGCCTCCTCGATAAGCTCGCCGGAGTAGTGCAGGAAGGCGCGACCCACAGTCTCGCTGTTCATGACTTTTCCGCCAGGAAGACCCGCGGACGCTCCTGGTTTCCCGCTGCCACATGCCGAATCGTCAGCATGTGGCAAAGTCCGAACTCGGCGTTGTCCACGCTGAGCAGCTTGACGAACATGCTCCTCGCAACTCCTAACCGAAGGCGGACATCGTGGTCCATGATGTGGTTTCGCAAGAGTTTCAGTATGTGGGACATGTCGGCGAACGGGTAAACCCTCTGGGAGGGATCGCACGGATGCGTGAACCACCCTTCCTCCGACCGGGGTTTATGTTCAGCCCCAGGTCAGAGTACAGGAACCCACGGTTGGTTGGCGATAGGTCGCACACCACTGCCACGACCTGGAACCCGGCGTCCTCCAAGGCGGCGATGGCCGAGAACGCGATGTTGCGGGTCATCGGCTGGTCAAAGTCAAAGTACACTGGATGTTTCCAGTGACTGCACGCGCTGCGCACCATCAGCACTTGTACTTGTTTGCACGGGCCGTAGGCCTTACCTATGTGAGTCGTAGCAGACACCCGTCGTCTCGTCGAAAGACAGCACCACGAACCGTTTGATGTTCGGGAGGGTGTCCACTGTCCAGTTTTAAGGCCCAGGCAGAGGGAAGTGAAGCTTGTTCCTTAGGATTCGGTCGCACTGGAGGGACACGTAGCGGTTAAAGCCCAAGCACATCATTTTTTTTTTCTAAACACATTTGTTTATATCATCCACAACTTGGTGGATTTTGTCTGGTACTGTACAATCTCTACCAGATGTTTTCATCTCATACGATTGAGAATCATCTGCTGTTCATTTCTGTGTCGTGTTTTATCAAGGCCTGCAGTCCGTCAGCTTCGGCTGTGGAAAAAGCCTGCTGCTGCCTGGTTTTGGACGTACCAGGCCATTCCGCAATGGTGGGAATGCCCGAGCACAATGCTAAGACGCTGCACTGACAACACCTTGACACCACTGATCCGTCACCGCGGTACAGAGCTCCGATCCTAAAGGCTGCACTGATAACAAGAGTCCACCGCCAGTGGGAGCTCCGATCCTAAAGGCTGCACTGATAACAAGAGTCCACCGCCAGTGGGATCGGAGTGTACTCCCACCAGCCGTGCCGCGGCTGCTGCACTGAACACAATCACACCAGTTTGCCTCCTAGTGCGGTGGACCACCTCACAGTTTCTGAATGCGCTGAAGGACGTCCGCTCGTCTTCCTCGCTGCGCTTGTTTACTTCTGCACGTCGGGCTGATGGGTTACGGAACAGGTTCATCACTTTGGCAGCAGTGCAGAGAACCGAGTTTCTGCCCACAGCTTTGGTCTCAACACAGGCTCGCCCCCTTGGAGCTGCGTCCATATACTCCTCCAGGTCATTTCTATGAGTGAAGCGCTTGGCTATCTTCGTCACGATCTCGACCGACTGTCCGATCCTCTTTACACCTTGCCACCTTTGGCGGTTCCATGCCCGCCCGCCCAGTCAGTGGGTGAGTAGGATATGTTCCTCAAAAGCACGGTGTGACAGGGACCTGCAAACAATCATTTCTTTAGAGACAGCGATGCACTGTTGCCACCATAAGGCCATTTCTTTATCTATATTGGACGATTGCTGGAGAACGTTGCCGGTTTATGCCTGATATCTTTTCGCTCAGACACTTTCTTACTTCTTTTTTATATCCTCATCGACCGCAGACCGTTTTTACAGACGGTCTTTGTTTGAGTCGTTTGGGCCTGTGTGAAGGATGTCTGCTGTTTTTCTATTCCTCGGCATATTTCGTCGATGTTTCTCGGTGCTATATCACTTTCTCACTCTCCTGCTTGTATGAGTGCCGTTGCCATTTGATTGTGCCTTTGATTGAGTGCCTGCCACCGCTGTTCTCAAAGATCGAACGGTCGACAGACGTACGTCACCAGAGCCGAATATGGATCGTTTCGTTGTTGTCATGTCGTATTTGAACACACCGCACTTTGTAACGTTCGGTTTTCATGGGCAGCTTGCTGCGACGGAGCGCGGCGCCGAGGGCACGGAGGCGGCCGGGGGTTGCGGCAATGCGCGGGTTGCGGACGGGGCCGGGAATTTAGCGGCGCCACGTAGGGCGGTCGGCGTGCGCTTTGGCACCGCCTCCTTGTAGACGTTGTAGGTGCGGCGGCGCGCACCCAACTTCAGCCGGTCGTACATGTTGTAGAACTATTCTAGAACTACGAGTACATTCCAGAATGCGGCATATCCGGCGCACTATTTCAGTTACCTTGATGCCAATACTAATGACCCCAGATAAATTTGCGACAACGTGGGGACGGACGCCAGACACCAATCCACAAATAAATATCCATGACTACAAAGTATTGGGTACAACCAGAGTTAGTTCATTAAACCACACGAGCACCCAAGAGCGTCAAGACGACAATTTCGATAAAAAATCGGCGTCCTCCAACGTTATATCTTAATATGGAAAATAGAACGTGACACTCTAATTGGTGTGAAGTTGACCGCAATCTGTCACGTTTCCTAGGCTTGAAGTGCTATCTCTGGCACATAGTCTGGTTGGCAGGTTTTTGCACCTCTGGGCGGCGCTTCCTCTGCTCATCCGGCTACGTCAAGGAGCGGCAGCGTTTCAGCAAAACATTCATAAGGGCTGTACCGATATCGTGCTTAACAAAAACAACCGTGTACTTGCGCTTTGTCCGTCTTGCATATCAGACAATCTGCCGTCCAGGTGGCGGATCAGACACACAAATGCCGCCACCAGCACTTGGGCCTTCGGCACCGCCTCCTTGTAGACGTTTAAGCTGGCCCGAACGCGTGAAGGTGGTCCTTCTTGGGTAAGATGTAGCAACAGTCGGGAAGCTGTATGTTAATTCTGGAGGGGAACCTGGCGATTTGGGCGGCGTACTGTGACTTGTATTTCAGAGCTTCGCTCACTGTCCAGTCCGACACCTGGGGTCCGAGGGCGGCCACACTGCGTGAGAGAAGGCGAGCGTCTGCATTAGCTGGCTCGAAAACCTCGGGAGGCTTTCGGGGGAGCTACGCCCAAACACTTGGGGGGGCTACGCCCAACACTAGGGTGTGTCGTCAATCCAAAAATGATCTGCCGTTAGAATTATTTGGTGCCCTGATATGTTGCTAAATCATCTAGGACGATAATTCCCCTCAAAACTCCGTACTTTATGGCCTCTTCTGAAAAGTTTGTGTCTCCGTTCAGTCTCATTTGTATTAGTGGCGCCATCTGCAGAACAACATACGGCATATTGCGGAACTACTCCTTCTCATAAGTGGCGCTAGGTGGCGCTGAGTGCAAAACCTGTCCGACCGCTCCACGAACGCCGTTTTATGTCGTTTACTTGCCATTTCCGTGCTTATCAATATAATACTAATTAAATAGAACGATAGCAAACATCATGAGAGCCTGGCTCATCTGAATGCAGTACATGGTATCTCACAATGCCACGTATATCGATAGCTAACAAATGAAGCAACATTCACTACACTTCGAATCATCAATGCGAGATACGAGACAGGACCGAACTTTTTTTTCGTGAAAATCCTCGTATTAATCAACCACATGTAACATAAAATACATCAATCACTGCACCCGACGCAAACCGAAAGCCGAAACCATACACCAGACACCCACGTATGGGGTCTCATTCACGACATAATTCACGTATGAAGAAAACATCCTTTTACAGAATCGCAAAAACACGAAAATCTTCCGAGCATTCACGTAACGGTATGGCACTGCACTCTTAAAACCGGCCGAGCGGGGCGGGCGGGGGGGGGGGGGGGTGGGGCGGCGGCAGCAGCGACAACCACATCACAGCGAGCGGCAGGGGCAGGCCCCGGCGGGTCGCAGCGGGCCAAGGCAGCGGCGACGGCAACTTCGAAGACACGGCGACAGGACCGAACTGGCAGTCACACGAACGGGTGACAGTGATCACTGAGCAGTTCAGCATATCTGGAAGTCTTTCTTCGAAGCGAAGACCGGATGGCAGCGGCGGTGCTTCAGGCGTGCAGTGATGTAGCCGTGACGCGCCTCTTCCCCACGCACCGCCAGGCACGCTTCGGTTACGGTCCGAACTGCCCGCTCCACCGCCTGCGTGTGGACCGGGTAGTTCGGCAGCTGCAGCGGAGAGTGCTCGATGGCTTGCAGCTGCTCGTCTGTGAGGTGGCGCAGCAGCGGCGGCTGCGTCACACTCTCCGGCGGGCTCCAGCTGATCACCTCTGTGTAAGCGGAGGCGCTGAAGTTCAGCTCCGGCAGCCGGAATGGCCGAACGTCCTCCGTCTCGCGCTGTCTGGCTGCCTGTATGTGGCGCACGGCCTCCTGTCGGACGCCAGCGTCACCGTCAGCCACCATCGCGAGCAGCACCTGCTCAGGATGCGCCCAGTACCCGTTGCGCTGCAGGACGGGTCGCACCACCTCCTGGATCATCTCCGGCAGCTCTCGGAGAAGCTCCACAGAACGGTGGAAGTTCTTTGCACCGTCTGTGCAGTCGGGGTGTCGCCTGATGCAGAACCACACCGGCACGTAGTGAGTCACCAGAAACTGCACGAGGAGCCGCAGGCTGTCAGACGGTGACTCTGTGCTCACGTACAGGCGCAGCACCCGCGCGCCGAGTGTCAGCCATCTGAAACGGACGCCACAATTTTGATCAGAAGAAAATTCAAGCACGCACACAAATCACAAACCAACGATAAAGTGCCGTACAAACACGGCTAAAATAAACCGTTTTCTGCACTGAACAGCGAACATTCGTTAGCTATAGGTAGAGGCGCTACTCCACTCGTATCACATGTGTTCTGTTGCAGTAACACAGTTTTATCAAAACTTAGGTAATTAATTTGATAATGGTATAGTCATTACTTATGTCTGTAAGACAAGTGAATGAAAGTTGACAACTTTCATGTTTCCAATGGTAACATAAACATGTATTTTGAAACCTGTATTGTTTTAGAGTAACAAAGAACACAAGCGAGGTTTCGATCTAAGTTATTAGGTAATAGGTATCTACTTTGAATGAAACGAACTAATAACTGATTATTATAATATTTGCATGCATAACTTATTCATTAAACAATATTCAAACTTGATAATGACGTAAGTTAAATGCTCGTTTGTCATTCTTTGCATGCTTCTGAAATAAACAATACCTGCATATGATTGTACGTGCGATCAATTGTTAATCTATTTTACTTGCGTAACTATGCATGTGTCACGAAATAACGGACATGCCTCATATTGCGCCCCGAGTACTGACCTGGCGTGGTTGAGTGGCCCGATCCTCTGTCGCGCCACGGAGTCCGACATGTCGCCAGTCTGCACCGCCAGAGCCAGTCGGTACAGCAGCTGCTGGTCGTGACTGAGGGTGGCGACCAGCTCGGCTGTCATCTCCGGCACGTGTCCGGGCACGGGCTGGAACGGCGCCACCTCCCTCCTCCACACGTCCTCGGCGCAGCTGGTGCCGATGGCGCCGTTGAAGGTTCGAGGTCCGCTGGTAGTGCCGTCCAGCGTCTTGAATACGTGCCGCAGGTTCAATTCATTGCCGTGCAGCATGCACACAAACCAGTGCACGGGCTTATTTGTCGCCAGCTCGAAAAGTCGGCACACACCACCGCTGGTCCCGATATTCACCGCCGTACCATCGCATCCCAGTGCTTTCACATGTTCACCGAACGCCACAGCGATGGTGTAGAGCTCGTTCACCATGTGAATGGCGCTCCCAGACTGAGGGGTGAAGTGTGTCAGGTACAGATTCCCCGGCTCAGACAGGACGACGACATGTTCTTGTATGTCTGTCGCCGCCGAACAGTCGGTACATGTTTTGTCCTTGCGCCCGTCAAAGTACAAGCTCTCTACTCCTCCGGACACAGCTGCGTCGATGTTTTGTCGGGCCGATTCATTCCTCATCATGTTTCTCGCGCGCCATATTTTCTTGGCGTCGACGACGTTCGACATGTCGTTTTCATTGATGCGCCCGATATCGACTTGAAACGCGTTTATGATAGCAGCAGCGGCCCGGTTAGAAACGCCGTACCGGTCCGCTACGAGCGCCGTCTCCCTCAGATCATCTGCGTTCTTGGCACTCGGAAGTGCAGTCGGAGCTGTAAACTCTTCGTCATCCGCAGACGAGTCGCTGCCGGCGTCGCCGCCGCCGCTGTCACTGCTGTCAGTGTCGCCGAGGCGGAGCTGCTCGGCGGGCACAGCGCCGACGGTGCTGCCACTGCCAACGCCGCTCGGCCCAGGAGAAGGCTCCGTAGCGCCACCATGCTGCTGGTTGCGGTGTCGCGATAACTGACGCTGCAGACGCGCCTGCCTCGCCTCACTCGTGGCCCGATCGTATGATCCCAGCGTCAGTCGGCGCTTGTGTCGCTGGTCCTTGAGGAATGGCCACTCCTCACTTGGAACTTTTGCATCTCGCGGACAGCAGCACGCCGCACGGGAGGCACATTTGCACATGGCGATGTCGAATAGCTTCAAGAAGTGGCTATTGTCAGCGTCCGCCCTTTGAGATTTTTTCGTCCTGTTCGCGTTTTTATATGCAGCATACTCCTTTTGCACGAGCTCTTTGACATATTTAATTCCATGGACAGGGATGCCCTCTTGCGACCACATTTCACTGACACTAACAGCGACATGATTGAAAACTGAAGGAGCTGGCGTTTTCCGGGTGGTCGAGAACCCGTTGCTGTCTTGATCGAGAAATTTTACATAGTTAATCACATCACCCTTTGTCGGCAGCACGGTTGTAGGCAATGGACCTGCCTTACCCAGGATGAAATGATGCGTAGTAGCACGTGTTTTAGGCATCAGTTCAATCGACTTTGCTATCATTAGATACCCACCCCAGTAAGCCCTATCTCCCCACCACCGTCCGTCTCGGTATGAATTTGACCCGATGCAGAATTGTTTTGATTCAAAGCAGAATAGCATAAATCAATAACAAAAAAAAAAAAATATATATATCAGCCGGTATCCTCGGGTTCCAAAACGTAATAAATCGTACATGTATATGACAACACATTCAGCATATTTCCATAGTTAGTTAATTTTGCAGATTTGAATATTACAGAATGAAAATAACATTGCTTGCAATAAAAAAACTGATCATAACAAAAACGACGCTCAAATGCCCTTGATATTGCATGCCGACAATCGAAGACTTCGAAACGATCAGTGGCGCCACCTTTAGTTTCGTAGCCATATCTTTAGTTCTTAAGTCGTCCGTGTGTTGTATCACAGATGGCGCTGGGGCATCTGACATCGGTGCAAACTTTCCTCCAGAGGCCAACATCTGCGCAGTTTTGAAACAAATGTTAGTGAAAAATTGTTTTGTGATGAATCAGCGCAACAAATTCCGGACACGGCATTAAGATCAGCGAAAATCACCCCCTCCACGACACACCCTACCCAACACGGCACGCCTGCACGCTGGGCGTCGTCTGATCTCGTTGAAACCGTGCGGTACCCTTTGCTCATCATCTGGGCCACGAGTGCACCACGGCCATCTTTGGTCAGGCTAGCGTGTGCCTTTGCTTGTCGGACTTGTTCAATGACCTGCTTTCTTAGCCCCTGCTTTCTTGCTTTTATCTTGGTGCCGCACTCGCACACGGCGCTCTGCTGTGCAGTCAGGTGCTTGAAGGACTGAAGATGTTTGCTTCTCAGGAAGCGCGCTTCACCCTGCACGCAACCGCCCGGGCCGCTGCTGAGATGGCCGCTGATCTTCCGGCGCATCACCAGCCTTCCCACTGCTGGGCACCAGAGGTAGCGAGGGTCCACCGGCGTCCATTCGTCCGTGAGTTCCTAGTATGTTAATTGGCCGACGGCGGCCGCGACAGGTGATGCTGGTGCATTCTAGAACTACATTCCAGAAGGCGGCAAATCCGGCGCATTATTTCAGTTCCCTTGATGCCAATACTTATGACCCCAGAGAAATTTGCGACAACGTGGGGACAGACGCCATACACCAATCCACAAATAATTATCCATGACTACAAAGTATTGGGTACTACCAGAGTTAGTTCATTAAACCACACGAGCACCCAAGAGCGTCAAGACGACAATTTCGATTAAAAAAATCGGCGTCCTCCAAGGTTATATCTTAACACGCGCACTGCAGCGGGTCTGAGCCGAACACGAACTGCAGGGGGGGGGGGGGTTGAAAACAACCCCCCCTGAGATCTCGAAAACGGCGCAACGTAGCGACAAGCGGTAAACGGCGTTGGATAGGTTAAGATGCGATCGACAAGAAATACTAAGATCATTTTTGGGTCAGGTCAAAAACGAGGTCACCAGAGGTCACCGAAGACAAAATGTTACGATTTTCACAACAGGAATTTCGCGGTAGTTTTTCTTGAATAACTTGTCTTGCACACAAGACAGAGGATCGATTCGAACGCCATCGTTCTTAGCTCGTCAAGGCGCATCGGATGATATATAATATGACCTCGAAAGGTCAAGTTGAAAATTTGACCTCAGGTCAAGGTCATGACCTGACCGAAATAGGTCATGTTGCATATCATTCGATCCGCATTGACGAGAAAAACACGATAAACGTCGAACGGAGTCTCTATCTCTACTCAATCTCAAGTTATTGAAGAAAAACCGCTGGTGACCTCAGGTGACCTAAGATGACCTTGAGATCACCTTCCAAAGGTCATAAGTGATATGTTTCGGTGAAATCACCAACAGGGACCTGTAATACTATGATCCTGAGCGTATTGAAGCCATAGGATGGCATTCAGAGTAAGTTGAAATTTCTCCCATTGACTTATAATGGGCCGGTCGCAAAAATGACCTGACCTTAGGTCATCGATATAAAAATTCCGAGATATACAAGTTGTAGCTCGTGATGACTTTACTATTTCCTGTGGGTTTCAAGATCATATCTCAACAACTGTGGGCTTGGTGGGATTGCAAACTTCGAAATTTACGTTTCGAGGTAGGGTCACTTGACCTGACCTGGTGACCTGACCATAGGTCACCTGGGGTCAAAATTTTTACTCAAGGTGTGCAAAAGTTGTGAGAACAGGTACGCAAAATTTGGCGGCGCTACGCGCCGCCGTTTTCTCGCAATTTGCGAAAAACCACAGGGGAGGGGGTTGAAAACAACCCCCCCCTGCAGTGCGCGTGTTAATATAGAAAATAGAACGTGACACTCTACTTGGTGTGAAGTTGACCGCAATCTGTCACGTTTCCTAGGCTTGAATTGCTATCTCTGGCACATAGTCTGGTTGGCAGGTTTTTGCATCTCTGGGCGGCGCTTCCTCTGCTCATCCGGCTACGTCAAGGAGCGGCAGCGTTTCA
Source organism: Amphibalanus amphitrite (assembly GCF_019059575.1). NCBI lineage: Eukaryota > Metazoa > Arthropoda > Thecostraca > Balanomorpha > Balanidae > Amphibalanus > Amphibalanus amphitrite. The sequence goes on along the minus strand of NW_024882708.1, from coordinate 85,390 downwards.
GCAAAACATTCATAAGGGCTGTACTGATATCGTGCTTAGCAAAAAGAACCGTGTACTTGCCCTTTGTCCGTCTTGCATATCAGACAATCTGCCGTCCAGGTGGCGGATCAGACACACAAATGCCGCCACCAGCACTTGGGTCTTCGGCACCGCAACCTTGTAGACGTTGTTTAAGCTGGCCCGAACCACGTGAAGGTGGTCCTTCTTGGGTAAGATGTAGCGACAGTCGGGAGCCTGTATGTTAATTTTGGAGAGGAATCCGGCAATTTGGGCGGCGTACTGTGGCTTGTATTTCAGAGCTTCGCTCAATGTCCAGTCCGACACCTGGAGTCCGAGGGCGGCCATACTGCGTGAGAGAAGGCGAGCGTCTGCATTAGCTGGCTCGAAAACCTCGGGAGGCGGGGCCACTTGGGGGGCTACGCCCAACACGGGCACGCCTGCACGCCCAGCTCGACCATCGCATCGGTGACCGCCAGATCTTCGGCGGACCAGTATCGCCGCTTCCTGCCTTTGGTTTGGTTTCGGCGCTCCCACAGGCGCCGAGCTTCGAATGAATCATCGGCGACGGTGGAACTATTAAAAAGGGTAAGATCAGCTGACCATAAAGAACATCACGTTGTGGAACTGTGAAAAGGGTAAGATCAGCTGACCATAAAGTGTGTTAGTTTTTAGTTAAGCATCTGAGGCTTCTAATGGAGGTTTCTGTGGAGTGGAGGACACGATTCATAACCAATTCATACACAGACTCCTTGCTCGCATTGATTTTCTATCTAATTTACTTAAGTTATAGTTAAAATAGTTCGCCAGCTTACAAAATGGAAAATTATACTCAAAGATGCACTGATAACTACCATATCTGAATTGACTGGCAATGGGTTGCTTGATCATTGCATGCTTAGTCTTAGGGTCATCATTAGACAATCGATGGTGATTTCTTAGACTTATTGTAGGACATAGCAATGGTGACCGTGATTTACGTTCCCGACGTGCTCCCGAAGGCACTTTGCAGAGCGGTGATAGCCCTTCAGGGGACAGTGGGGCCAGACGACGGCCCCTCCAGAGGGTCTTACTCTTTGTCGCCGTCCCGATTGTTCAAGACATTTTATTAGCTTAGCTTCAGTCGGTGGAACAATCGGGTAGATCTGTTCAGCTCTGCTAGATTCCCAGCCACGTCGACGTGCACGGCAACGAGCTGGCAGACGCGGCCGCGAGGCGTGCAGCCGCAGCACCCTGCACTCGTCGTTTGCCATTGCCGGCGTGTGGCCTTTGCCCGACTGTGCGATCTTTTATTTTCACGGAGTGGCAGGGAGAGTGGCGCTTGCGTGGAGGTATCTAGTCTGCCTTTGTAGTCCTTGGGTAAAATAATCCACTTCGATATGTTGGCCTTCTGTCGGGCTCACCTGTATCTAGCGTAAGCTACAGCCAGGAGCACAACGCTGCGAAAACCCTTGCATTTGAAGTAGAGTGTACCGGTACCAGCTGGTTTTTGCAAGGCAACATGCTTGCCATCGAGCGCCCCGATGCAGTTCGGTAGTTGCCACACCGAATGTGTCAGCTCACAAAGCTTTTGAAACAAGGCATTTTATTCACTACGCAGACACAGATGAATGAAAAAAGCGACGGTGCCCGAACTTCGAGCGAATGGCCGGTGTCTTTAATGAGTTTGCCTGCCGTGTTCTGCGACTGTGGGAGCTGCCTTGAGCACAAACATGCGCCCCCCCCGCACAAACATACGATACCTGACTCCTGAGACATCCAGGTCAAGCTTTGGACAAAGTACGTTTGCATATACAATGGAACCCTTCGGAAGTTTCTGGGCCTGCGCGGAGCCCAGCTTTCTTTGAGAGCAGTCTTAGGTGACGAGTCCTCTTTGCTAGACTCTTCTCGTCTCTTTTCGTTTATTGCGGCCTCCGGCCTTCAGGTGATTTTTAACGCCCGACACTGAGGAAGTTAAATAAGAAATGGGCGCGATATAGCCTCGCAGCTGGTGCGCCCTGTCACTCCAAATCATCATCATCATCATCGTAAGCGCCTCCGCGGCGTTGCACGTGCCTCCGCGGCTTTGCGTACGACTCCGCGGCGTGGCACGTGCCTCCGCGGCCTGCTCGCTAAGCTCGCCGAAGTATTGCAGGAAGGCGCGACCCACAGTCTCGCTGTTCATGACTTTTCCGCCAGGAAGACCCGCGGACGCTCCTGGTTTCCCGCTGCCACATGCCGAATCGTCAGCTTGTGGCAAAGCCCGAACTCTGCGTTGTCCACGCTGAGCAGCTTGACGAACATGCTCCTCGCAGCTCCTAACCGAAGGCGGACATCGTGGTCCATGATGTGGTTTCGCAAGAGTTTCAGTGTGTGGGACATGTCGGCGAACGGGTAAACCATCTGGGAGGGATCGCACGGATGTGTGAACCACCCTTCCTCCGGCCGGGGTTTATGTTCAGCCCCAGGTCAGAGTACAGGAACCCACGGCTGGTTGGCGATAGGTTGCACACCACTGCCACGACCTGGAATCCTTCGTCCTCCAAGGCGGCGATGACCGAAACGCGATGTTGCGGGTCATCGGCTGGTCAAAGTCAAAGTACACTGGATGTTTCCAGTGACTGCACGGGCTGCGCACCATCAGCACTTGTACTTGTTTGCACGGGCCGTAGACCTTGTCTTCGTGAGTCGTAGCAGACACCCGTCGTCTCGTCGAACGACAGCACCACGAACCGTTTGATGTTCGGGAGGGTGTCCACTGTCCAGTTTTAAGGCCCAGGCAGAGGGAAGTGAAGCTAATCCTTAGGATTCGGTAGCACCGGAGGGACACGTAGCGGTGAAAGCCCAAGCACATCATTTTTTTTCTAAACACACTTGTTTATATCATTCACAACTTGGTGGATTTTGTCTGGTACTGTACAATCTCTACCAGATGTTTCCATCTCATCAGATTGAGTATCATCTGCTGTTCTTTTTTTGTCGGGGCAGGGGATAGATTCTTGACCGCGACGCAATTGCGTCTCCAGTGAGTCCAAGGCATGTGTGGGCCTAGGGCCGATCGCATGGATCAACTACACCTTTTTTCGTCCGAATTCACAAAGATGAAGTCCAAATTCACAAAGCTGAATTCCAAATTCACCAAGCTGAATTCCAAATTCACAAACCTAAATTACGAATTCAAAAGTCAAAAGTCCAAATTCACAAACAAAAAGTTGGAATTCAAAAAGATAAGATCGAATTTCAAAAAGCAAAAATGTGATTTCAAATAAGTAACAAGCAATTTCACAAACCAAAAATGCAATTTCAAAAAGATAATGCTGGATTTCAAACGTTGTTTCTTGTTGTTTTCTGATGATATGTTACCTAGCTCTTTTAACATATACCTACAATTTAAAATGACAAAATATTTTGTTTTTTTCGGATGTAAAAATAATGTTCCTATATCTTCAGAATTTGTCGGTTTTAGCTTATAGTGGATACCTAATAACGTGATAATGAGCAGAGTGGCCATCTGCAGGCACTGATCTCGTTGAAATAAATGCAAGGCAACGGACGGACAGTTTTATTTGCGACTTAGACAAAAACAACGCAAAGCTGCTTGTCTGACAACGCCGTAGGGCACGTTTGGAACTAAGCCACTACAAATCAGAAACATATCTTGAACCTCCATCACTCTCACACGCCCATCGCCAGGTCGGCCAGGGCCACGCACCCGGCATAGTGGCGCTGGACGTGATTGTAGAAGTTCATGCACATCACCGGGTTGATGCACTCCATGGCGGCGTCCATCTTGGCCTCCAGGTAGCGCAGCCGGTGCTCCTGCTGGGTGATGCCGTCAGTCGTGTCCATCATGGCGCTGAATGATGACGCCATGCCCCGCTTCATGTTCGCCTTCACTGCAGACCAGACAGCCTCAATCGGGTTCAACGGCGCGCTGTATGGCGCTGTCCGTACCAGCTCCAGACCAGGGAACTCGGCTGCAACTGCCTCCAGGTCACAGTGTACCGGCGCGTTGTCACAGACGATCGTCACCTGGTCGCGCGGCAGAGGGCAGGCCTGCAGGGCACGTCGCAGCCAGTCAGCGCAGTCCGTCTTCCGAAAGGACCCTCGTCGGCGCTCCCAGTAGATGATGCCGGTCTGCGACATCAGCCCGATGATATGGACGTTGGGGCCCTTACTGGTGGCGGCCTTCACCGAACATCGCAGGCCGCGGCGGGATCGGCCCTGAGAACGCCGCAAAAACAGGTTCGCGTTCGTTTCATCCATGTAGAGCACCGATCTCCCACTCCCCGTCGCCGCCATCACCTTTCGCACGTACTCGGCCCTCTTCTGCTTATTTGCGGCGTTGTTCATGGCCACTGGCTCGGCCACGACCTTCTTCATAGTAAACAGCTGGCCGTGCAGGTGGCGGTGGATGGTCGGGACGGATATGGTGACACCGGTGTCCTGGCGCAAATTGCGACCGATCTCCACGAGAGATATCAATGGATTCTCCTCGACGTAAGTGACCATCTTGTCGACCATCCCCTGGGTAACTTTCTTCTTTGTGGCACCGCCACGGGGACGCGGCAGCTGTCCTTCGGGCCTCGTAATGTACCCGTAGGCAGTGCGGACCGGAATTCCATTCGCTGTCGCAGCCGCCTTCCAGTCTCCACCTTCATTGAACACGGCCACGACCCGCTCTTGGGCATCCCGGGGGATCCGCTTGTACGGCCCACGCCTGGTGCCCGGCGGAGGGCCGCGCCTGCCTCGCGGCTGTGGTGGGCCGTCACCGCCACCGGCAGGTCCAGCTTCGTCAGGAGCTCCGTCAGGAACTGGATTTTCAACCTCTGTCAATTCTACCTCAACTTGCATATCCCCATCATGGTTAAAAAAATGGTCAACCTCCGTTGAGGACTGAGACATACCTGGCTACAATAAAATAAATCACAGCAAGTTATTGACGTTAACAGAGCAAATGAGGTAAGCATCTGTGAGTTCAACGTTCAGAATGATTCATGTGGATTCATAAACAATTGTTGTAAAAAATCACGTGTTCCATGTGCTATTTTTGTTAAATGAGTTCCTCCAAATAGGAATATTACATAATATTAGCAGATGTATTCCTCATGCGGAAATTTATGTACCTTTTCTTATAAGCACCTCTTATAAAAATATAAAATTCAGGTGCAGCAGCTTTGTCTGTAGTTAGTTCAGAATATCTTTTGAAATCAAACATTATCTTTTTGAAATTGCATTTTTGTTTTGTGAAATTGCTTGTTACTTATTTGAAATCACATTTTTGCTTTTTGAAATTCGATCTTATCTTTTTGAATTCCAACTTTTTGTTTGTGAATTTGGACTTTTGACTTTTGAATTCGTAATTTAGGTTTGTGAATTTGGAATTCAGCTTGGTGAATTTGGAATTCAGCTTTGTGAATTTGGACTTCATCTTTGTGAATTCGGACGAAAAAAGGTGTAGTGAGCTCGGTCGGCATTGTCTCAAGTAAAGTGCACCATTACAAGCTGGCTCTGTAAGAGTGTGAGGCCAGTGTGTCGTAAATAAATTGCAGCAATCCACGATGCATTTAAAACGAATAATCAGGACTGGACGAAATGAATAGCGTGCCTGACGAAAAAAAGAGCAGACACATACAAACACAGAAGGATCGCTTAGTCAGCTAATTTATTCAGCATCCTTCGTTCCGTACGGCGCATATTGTGCGTCAGCGGGCGCTTATCAGCCACTGCCGTCAAACACCAGCGGACTGGCTCCGGTATCACACCCCGGCACGCCGCTAACTAAGTGGTCAGCTGAGTGACCCGGGCCTCCAGTCCTGAGACCTGGGCCCGAGCCTTCTCAGTCCTGGCCTCGGCGGAGTCAAGGGCGGCCTCCAACTCAGTGATCCGCCGGCACACGGCCGCCTCCTTCGGATCTACCTGGGCCTCCAGCGCTATGATGCGCGCCAGTGTCTCTTACGCAGTCCCGTACGTCGCCTGTCACAAAAAATCGGAGATTTGACGCCTGCTTCTCCCGGTTCCATTTTCTCCCTTCCGCGTAACATACGTAATCCTCGAGCCACTCTATCCAATCCTTGGCTGTCACGCCAGTAAACTTATCGAGTGAAATGTCCTTCTCTGCCATCTTGCGTATATCAATCTGTGCCACGTGTTGACTTGCGGCAATCACGGTTTCCAGTAAAAGTCCGTCCGTACCACGAGAATCACTCTCCCATCTTGAGCACCGCTGCCACCACTATTACCCGTTCTCGTGGGTTCACTCAAGACGTGATTCTCACTCAAAACTTGTTTATTGTATCCGAACATACAGATATAAGCATGGCCGTTCCGATCGTCGCCATATTGCCATCCACCATTCCGTCACAGCTGTTTCCGATTCTCCCACTCCTAACCGGCGACCAATCACAGGCCACAGGGCCGCATAGACTCGCCTCGAACGAACTGCCCATGGCCAACCGAACACACAGCGCCATCTGTCTCAGCTGCGGCGGTACAGCCCTCAGCAGACTGCGTGGTAGGTATTCTTTTTTCGACAAAACCGATAATAACTCAAAGGCTATGCTATCAATCGGTCAGAACTCACTGCAAATAGATGCGCCATGCTCCACTCCTTCGATTAGGTCTATCACTTCAAACTACACGCCTTGTGTGGCAACAAAATGCATAAGTTTGTTTTGGGGGCAAATATAAATTTTTGGGTATTGTTGCCGAACTAGATGGAAAATGAATACGGTGATGATGCCAACCTAAGGTGCGGAGTCTCACGCGTCTTGCTGTTACGATTTCCGAGGGACTGATAGCATAGTATTCGCGTTATTCTCGTTTTTGTCGAAAAAAGAATACCTACCACGCAGATTGCAGAGGGCTGTACATCTAGATTCGCAAATCCGTCGCCAGTTGTCAGCACCGATCGGAGGCCTAGGTCTGACAGCCAACATTGTGCGTCAGCGGGCGCCCATCAGCCACTGCCGTCGAACACCAGCGGACTGGCTCCGGTATCACACCCCGGCACGCCGCTAACTCAGCGGTCAGCTGAGTGACCCGGGCCTCCAGCCCTGAGACCTGGGCCCGAGCCTTCTCAGTCCTGGCCTCGGCGGAGTCAAGGGCGGCCTCCAACTCAGTGATCCGCCGGCACACGACCGCCTCCTTCGCATCTACCTGGGCCTCCAGCTCTACGATGCGCGCTTGGAGGAGGGCGATTTCGGCCCCCGTCCGACGCTCTGCGGCCCTCAGGGCGGCCTCTGCATCGGCAGCGTCGAGGCGGGCTTTCAGGGCCTGGCCCTTGGCCTCTCGAGTCCGCCGCCGCTCCGTTTTGATGGCCGTCTCGATCGATAGGAGACGGGCGCCCAATTCGTCGGCTCGGTCGGCAAGGCGCGCCCGAGCGGCTTCTGGCAGGTCCCGAAAGGGCGGAGGTAGCAGAAGGGCAGTCCGCAGCACCTCCATTGAGGCCGGCCCATCCTGTTTTGAGGCCCAGTGGGCGTATTCAGCGCCGTGGTCCCGAAGGACGGTTGCGCATATATTCACGATCCTGTAGACAGACAGACCGGGGTGTGGGGGGGGGAGGGGGAGGAGGCGGGGGATCAGAATCGAACACTAGATTTGAATTGAATACGGGAACTGGTATTTTCACGTATTCGATTCATATCTAGTGTTCGATTCTGATTCCCCTCCCCATCGAATTTTGAACACCGCGCGTGTGCGGCAGCCTCGTGCATCCTGAGTAACTGGACCACGACGTTGGCTTCAGTGGCCTCAGCGATGCTGTATGAGAAACTGTCGAAGGGACACCTGGTGATCGACATCTTGGAGCTCGTCAGAATAAATGATATGAAAGAAATTGAAATGGCCATAGTTCATATCCCAACTTCATTTCCTGGATATGGCGAAGTACTTCTGCTGGCAGTTCATCGTCTTGAGTATCCAGCAATGCTCCCATTGCTTGAGCATGTTCTTCCTCTAAATGCAGCAGCATTTCTACTTCATCTTCCTGAACACCTTTCTCAAGTAACGGACCTTCTGCCATGACACAGAGATGGAAGAAGACCGTATCGTTATGACATTACATGCTGGTTATGAGGATTTTTGTTATCGATAGTCATTTCTTGATGGCTTTGCTTTAGTATGTGCTAGAAGCCATGTGCTTGCCAGCTTCATTTGAACCGTCACATGCCGTCTTTGAGGCTTTCCAGATCTGCTCTGGAGACATCATGTTGAAGCGATTCCACCTCGCCTCCACCTACGTCACCGTCGGCTTCCGGGGCGTCGTCAACGTCGTCACTCGGAACTGCCTCTTCGGGTTCTGTCACGCCTGCCTCACACACTGTAGCATGATCAGACGAAGTCGTCCCTTCGCCTCCAAGGCTGTCTGGTTCCACTTGGAGCCACCCCTACCTCGCACGGCCCCGAACATGCATTCCAGCTGGTCCTGGGTCAGCCTACGAGTCAGAAGATGTGTTTGCGCTCCAAACTTCTCCTTCATGTCGGCTAGCAGGCCTCGAACTGACTGGATAGTCACCAACCATCCCTCTGGAAGGCGCACATGTGTGCTTCGCCTTGGCGATGCGCATTGCGACCAGCTTGCGCATCGCTTCGTCCAGAATGGCCTCTTGCTCTGAAGAGACATTGTTGCCACGACGCAGTCGTTTGTGGTTGCAGGGGTTTTCGGCGTTGAGGATATCTCCAACATTGTCAAACAGACGAAGAACACTGGCTGGTTCGGCTGTACCCTCCAGATGTCGCTCCATTGCTAGAGCGTTTGAGGCACTGGTCAGCTACCTTTTGTTTGGCCAGTGACCATACTAACAGCCTGTGAGGAGAGCGTGTGTAAACATATCATAGAAACCTCTTGTCTTGTCAAGACGAAGCGGCCAGTAATAAGGACCTGATGACTGATGAGATGTGGTTAGTGCAAAAAAAACCTTAGAGTTTCGCCTGGAAAAACTATGTCAAAGCCCAAATAGACGGTTTCAGTTCAGTTTATGTAACATAACTGTTAATGCAACGCAGTGTCCCAAAATTTGCAAGTTTGGGTGGGAAGCGACACCCAAATGAAAATATTTTTCCACTCTCACCTCCAATTTTCCAGAGCGATTTTTCACTCCCTGTTTTATCAATCGGGAGCATCCGCGTGTACCTTTTACCTCTCTCCATATTTTATTGAATCATCCTATAATGCAGCTCCTAGATCACCCTCTAACATTCACAAATAAATTTTAATTGTTGGTCCCTGTTTTCAACTCTTTTTAGTGCCTTCCTGTCTGGCAATTTTCCACTCTCAGCCCTCTTTGTATTGACGAATATTCCCCTCCGACACCCAAGCCAAAATATATTTTTGGGACACTGATGCAACGCACACTTAGTGCGCGTGCGAGTGCGTGCCTGCGCATGTTCCAGACATCACCTTGTGCTCTCTCCCAGCTTGACGCGCGTTTTGACCTGGACTTGCCTTGCTTACTGGATGGATTGTCTGCAGGATTGGCCCCGCAGGGGGTTGGCAGTGGCCGGGGTCGCTGTCGGACTGGGTTCCTTGGGCCTTTGCCCCGCGGCGGCCTTGGCCTCGGCCAGCAAGGGGAGTAGCGCCCCCTCGGCCCCAGCTTGACCCATGCTTGCTTGCGACTTGCTTTGATCGCTGGTTGGACAGATGGTACGGCCCGACTTTTCTTGGTTTTCGTGGTTTTGTTTCTCTTGAGCGGTCTCTGTTTGCTTTTGCTTTGCTTTTCACCGGATGTCCGCGTTTCTTTCGATCACAGCTTTCTGATTCTTTTCCTACCTTTTTCGTTGTTTTTGCACCCGCAGGAACACAGCCGAGTTGGGCTAGTGTAAGGGGAGTGGCGTCCCCTCGGGTACCAGCCGGTTTTACTAGGCTAGGCGAGCCGACCCGTACCCCAGGACAACGGGATCCTGGAGGTTGAGCCCCCCACCGTGCGGAGCCAGTCGCGGTGGCTGGGCAACACGCCTCTTTGGCCCTGAGTTCTGTAAGGGCGGGACACTCAGTGGGGCGCCGCACTTGAGGAGCCATTCCCAGTCGTGACGCCGCCGGGGGTGGTGTCTGAGAGGTGTCGCCGGCGGGGTTCGGGCACTTGTGCTCGTCCTCCGTCGGTGGGACTGATCTGTCGCTGCCCCTGGCGGTGACTCGGCTAGGCGTCAAGGGAGGAGGCGGTATCCGACCGTGGGGGGTGGTGAGTCTCTCTCTCCCCCGCGGAAGGTGCCGCCAAGTCCCGTACAGTCAGCTCGGCCGTCCCAGGCCTTGTAGCGGCGCCGTTGCGGAGCGTCGGCGGCCGAGCTGGCGGAGACCAACTCTTTCACATGGATAACTTGACCGATCCCCCTTCCCCCCAGTCCAATCCCTCGGCCTCGGCCGATCCTCGCCCGTTGGCCTCGGCCGACAGGCGAACGGTGCTCGACAAAGGTCCACGATCTCCTAAGATCCTTATCTTCCGGAGCGCAGACAGGGAGCTGAGCTCTCTGTCGCCCTTCCAGCGGAAAGATGGCTGCGACCGGTTTGGTTCAATCGCTCGTTGTGACCGGATGCGTGATGGCGCGCTGGAGGTCGAGTTCAGGAAAAGCGAGGAGGCGGCGAAAGCGTTGGACGCTACTCGCTTCGTGTTCTCCGAGGGACGGGCATCCGGCCGGAGGCTCGTCTCCATCCCGCTTACAGTGGAACCTCACCGATCTAAGAACTCCTCACGAGGGGTCATTAACTGTTTCGATCTGAGGGGAGTGAGCGACGAGGACATTGCGGACGGGCTCGCCGATTTCGGCGTGACAGCGGCTCGCCGCATCATGACGAAGAGAGGCACGGTCTCGACCAACAACATCATTCTGACGTTTGACTCGACTGACTTGCCGAGTGAGATTCGTGTGGGCTACGTGAAGGTTCGCGTGCGGCCTTTCGTCCCAGCGCCCATGCGCTGCTTCCGCTGCCAACGTTTCGGCCACACAAAGGACAACTGCCGAGGAAGACCCACGTGCTCCAAGTGTGCTTCGCAGGACCACACTGACGAAACCTGTGACTCGGAGACCCCCCGATGCGTCAACTGCGGAGAGGGGCAGACGCCGCACTCCGCGTATGATAGGTCTTGCCCTGCATACGTCAAGGAGAAAGAGATCATGACCATCAAGGCTACCAGAAATTTGTCTTTCAAAGAGGCCCGGGAGGTGTACAACCAGAGTCACCCGAAGACCTCGTATGCCCAGAAGGTGAGAGTCACAAACTCTACCGATGCCTCCCAGATGAGTGTAGCACAGCTCGTGCAGCTTCTCAAACGATTCGGCCTCACCGTCGTAGCCACTGGTGACTCAGCGGACACCACGGCGCCTCGTGCGCCGCCGAGCAACACAGAGCAGGCTGCTCTAGAGTCAGTGTGGGGTCCACCCAGTCCCGCTCCAGCCGCGAACGGTGATGGAGACGGCTGGGCCGTCGTCCAGCGCCGACAGGGTGGTCGGCGCCCCCCGGCGCAGGGTAAGGCGCCACCCACCCCGCCCCGCCCCCGACCGCCCACGGCGGTGCAGGAGGCGCTGCGGCGGGGGGAGGAGGAGAGGAAGGCACGCGAGGCGAGGAGGGCTCGCCTCGTCCAGAAGGCCCTCGAGGCTAAGGAAGCCTCGTCTGCCGACTCCGCCTCCGGGAGTGCCAAAGCGGCTGTTGCCGCTGACACCCCGGAGACACCCGAGGCGGGGACTCGGCCCATCATGGGTCCCCCGCCGCCTCCTCCACCTCCGCAGCGGCGGCCACCACCGCCGCTGCCAGAGACGCCTGTGTCGAGGACACAGGCCGCCGCCTCGACATCCCCGTCGGGGCGGCAACAGACCTCCGCGGCTCCAGGGCGCCTCGCCAAGCGGCAGACGCCCCCGAGCTGGTCACCCTCGGAGGGTGACGCCCCCCGGGCGAAAAAGCCCCAGCAGGGCTCGAGCCACGCCCGATCTGCCTCTGCTGAAGGGAGGCTACACCGAGAGGGCTCGGGGCATCCCCGTATCCGTTACGGGGGGAGCGCCTCCTCGGAGTTAGAGGACCTAGTCTAGTCTTTCAGTCTAGTCATTTCCTCTTTTATCCTTTTATCTTTTTCGCGCTATTGCGCTTTTTTACCAGGTGCATTTCTCTCGGTGCTTTTTACCTTTTTTGTGGTCAGTCAGGTATCTGTGTGCGCCTTTGCCTCATGTTATACGCGCCCTTTTTGCGCCTTTTTAACCACGCCTTTTATTCTACAGTGGAACTGTAGAGGCCTCCGGGCCAACTACCAGGACCTACAGTCTCTTATCCGTTGGCGCACACCCCTTATTTTAGGTCTCCAGGAGACCAAGCTAGCGCCAAACGTTACCTTTGCCATCAAGGGCTACTCTGTTTTTAGAAGAGACCTGGACACCCCTACCATTGCCCATGGAGGTGTGCTTCTGGCGGTTCACCACAGCGTACCTGCTCGCCAGGTGCCGCTGCAGACTCCCCTGCAGGCGGTGGCCGCCAGAGTTGATTTCAACCACCGGGAACTGACAGTGTGCTCTTTATACCTACCACCAGGTATAGCGCTCCCGGTGGTTGAGCTGCATCGACTTGTCGATGAGCTTCCACCTCCGGTCCTGGTAGTCGGCGATTTTAATGCCCATAGCCTGGCGTGGGGATGCGACACGACTGGCACTCGTGGTCGACTTTTAGAATCTTTTATCCGCGATGAGGCGCTGTGTATTTTAAATACAGGACAGCGCACCCATTTTACAACACCCTCCGGTCAAACATCGGCTCTGGACCTGAGCTTAGTCAGTCCGCGGCTAGCTCAGCTTTTTACCTGGTCCGTCCATGACGACCCACTCGGGAGCGACCACTTCCCAGTGTGGCTGGAGCACCAGGAGTCCCCAGTGTCAGGCAACCGTCCACCTAGGTGGAATGTTCGGAAGGCCGACTGGGGCGAATTCCAGGCCGCCGTAGAGGCCACGGTTTTATCCAGAGCCGACGCCTCTGTGATGTCTACAGATGATTTTACATGTTTACTCATTGACTCCGCAAACGGGTGCATACCCAAGACGTCGAGTCAGCCTCGTCGTCCTCCGGTCCCGTGGTGGACCAAGGAATGCGGAGATGCGATTCGTGCCAGGAAGCGCGCTTTTAGAAAGTTTGACCGGAGTAGTACTACTGAGAACCTCATCGCTTTTAAGAAAGCGCGGGCTTTTGCCCGTCGCGTTTTAAAAGAGGCAAAGGCTGTTTCATGGCGCACGTACGTGAGTTCCTTAAACCGTTTTACTCCTACGACCCAGATATGGGCACGCATGAAGCGCATTGAAGGCCGGTTCAGCTCTGTTCCGCTTCCGGTTTTAAGAGTGAACAACACGGACATATCCCACCCTTTAGACGTCGCAGAGACGATAGGCCGTGCACTCTATCAGCGCTGCCGAGGAGAGCCGTCCTCACGACCTGCACCAGCCGCCGTGGACTTCAGCACAGCTGAAAATTTGATGTACAATGAGCCTTTCTCTATGGCTGAGCTCACGTCTGCCATCAGCTCGTTGCGCAGCGTCTCAGAAGGTCCGGATGCTGTCCACAACGACATGCTCCGTCATCTCCCAGCAGTTGCCCTCGAGGCGCTGCTAGCAACTTTCAATTCGCTTTGGGAGACTGGCACTTTCCCTGAGACCTGGCGGGAAGCCACTATCATTCCTATCTTGAAGGCTGGCAAGTCGGGACATGACCCTCTCCACTATCGGCCCATCTCTCTCACATCATCGCTTTCAAAGCTGATGGAGAAGATGGTCAATGTGCGTCTTAGCTGGTTTTTGGAACATCACGGTGTTTTTACAAACGCCCAGTGCGGTTTTAGAAAGCACCGCAGCCCTGTTGACCACATTTTAGCCCTTGACACCGAGATACGCACCTGTTTTACTGAAAAGAAGCACCTTGGAGCACTGTTCTTTGATATTGAGGCGGCCTATGATACAGTCTTACGACACAGCATACTTTCCAAAGTATATAAGTACGGCATACGCGGCCGGATGGGCCTCTTTATCAATAATTTTTTATCGGGTCGTCGGTTTAAAGTCCGAGTTGGCAGTGATTTCTCGAGCAGTTTTACCCAGGAGAACGGAGTTCCCCAGGGTGGGGTGCTTAGTGTGGCGTTGTTCGCGGTGGCAATCAATGACATCGTCGACGACCTCCCGGTTTCCATCGGGAGATCGCTTTTTGTCGACGATTTTGCCATCTGGTTTGCTGCTTCAAGCGCTCGACACGCGGCTAGACAGCTGCAGCTCGCCGTAACACGTTTGGAGAGGTGGAGCGGTAAGAATGGTCTTCGTTTTTCCACAGCGAAGACCGTGGCAATGCACTTTTGCCGCCGACGTTGTGACGACCTAGCTTTGGGAATCAAGCTCTACGGACAGGTGATTCCCACTCGGCCGGTGGCGAAGTTTCTTGGGATTTATTTTGACAGTCGCTTGACGTATAAGGAACATTTTAGAACGCTTCGGGAACGGTGTTTTAAATCCCTGAACGTTTTAAAATGTGTTGCTCGCACATCTTATGGGGCGGACCGCAGGACCCTTCTTCTCCTGTACCGATCGATAGTTCGGTCGAAGCTGGATTACGCTTCTTTTGTGTACGATTCAGCGAGCCAATCCAGCAAAAAGGTCCTCGACGCAGTCCATCATGCTGCAATCCGTGTCGCCACCGGAGCATTCCGCACCTCGCCCAGCAGCAGCCTTCTTGCTGAGGCGCACGAGCCGCCTCTATCCCTACGCCGCCAGATGCTTGGCATGCGCTATGCGCTGAAACTGCGTCAGTTCCCGACGCATCCGACGTATCCGTACGTCTTCTCCACCTACTATACTCGACTTGACAGAGCGCGACAATCGCTCTGCTTTGGAGCGCGCATGAGAGGTCTCTTCTCCGCAGCCAACATAGGTTTACGTGTCGTACGACGTAGCTGGGGTACGTCCTCTCCGCCTTGGAAACACGCAAAACCTCAAGTAGATCTCTCACTCTCCGAAGTTAAGAAGGATGACTTGCTGCCTTGTGAGGCGCGAGTCAGGGCCTTGCAACACATCGTCTCGTACGATGGTTTTAACACCGTTTTTACAGACGGATCAAAAACACCTGAGGGAGTGGGATGTGCTTTTATCGCAGGTCGCGATACCCGCTCATTCTCTCTACCTTCTTTTGCCTCGGTGTTTTCATCTGAGCTAGTCGCCATCGAGAAGGCTCTGTGTTTTATCGAGGTGTCGGACGGCCTTTCTTACTTGATTTTATCGGACTCCCTAAGTAGCCTTTTGGCGTTACGGAGTTTTAATCCAGTTGACCCGATCGTTCAAGACATTTTAGCTCGACTTCAGTCAGTGGAACAATCGGGAAAATTTGTTCAGTTCTGCTGGATTCCCAGCCACGTCGGCATACACGGCAACGAGCTGGCAGATGCGGCCGCGAGGCGCGCGGCCGCAGCCTCCTGCACTCGACGTCTGCCATTGCCGGCGCGTGACCTTTATTCGGCTGTGCGATCTTTCATTCTCTCTGAGTGGCAGGCAGAGTGGAGCCTACGTGGAGGCGGAAAGCTCCGTGAGGTGAAGCCGACTTTGGAGCCATGGAGGTCTTGCTTGCAAGACAACCGGTCCAACGAGGTGATCTTGTGCAGGCTCCGAATCGGCCATACATATGCCACGCATGGCCACCTCCTCCGCGGAGACGAGCAGGCCATTTGCAACGGTTGTTCCGCGCCTCTTACCGTCGCTCACGTGCTCTTATCTTGTCCACTTTTAGAACCAGACCGGACGCGCTACCTCGGCCGCATCGCTCCGGGTACCACTGTCCGCCACCTGCTGGGTGACGAGTCACCCTGGGTTTTATCTGGCAACATCTTTTCCTTTATCCGTGCAGTCAAATTCCAAGCGATTTACTCGACCTGACCCAAATCCTCTCTAGTCTCCTTGTCTAGTCAGTTGTCTATTACGACGCTTTTGCGTTGTTTTATTTTACCCTGTCTTTTTTTTATAAAGTCTTCTACTTTCTAGTCTTGATATCTAGAAAGTTTCTTCTTTTGAAACACTTGTTTTACTAGCGCGACGTTATGGGCGCAAAATGACCTTTGCAGTCGACGCGCCCTAAAGCCCCAATAAACAACAAAAAACAAAAAACCTTGTGCTCTGTTCCCCGACTCTCTTCGGGGCGTCACGTAGGAAGACTTGCACTTCCTTCTCCACCTCCACGTTAAGTGGTTTTTGGCTCTGCCATGTTCTTGGCCGCGCTCGCCGTCGGCGTGCTGTCCGCCTCCACCCGCATGATCTCGTGCTCCCGGAACCACATTGTTGACCCCTTTTGCAGCGCGCCATCTTGAGATTGAACACATAGTGAGCGACGCCGTGAAAGTACCCAACGTCGGAGTCCATCAGTCATAGAGACACTTTGTGTGTGACCTTCAAAATATGCCTTAAACCACGGAGTCATAGAGACACTTTGTGTCTGACCTTCAATAAAGGCCTTAAACCACGGAGTCTCGACGCCGTGCAATGTGAGTTTGTCAAGTAGGAGTTTGTGATCGATAACGTTGAAGCATTTGCTAAGATCGATGAGGCACAGGAACTATATTTCTCCGCTGTCCGTGGCAGTTTGGTTGTGGTCAGTAACGGGCAGAATGCGGTCTCGGTGGAGTGCCGGGGTCAGAAGCCGTGCTGGCTAGATGCCATAGGATGATTTTCATTAAGCCAGTAGATGCTTGTAGTCTAAACAATAAGTATATAGCTCAAGCTACTCAATGCCTGTCGGTGTCCAACAAATTTCAACAATCATTTACTGAGATGTCACAGATATTGATATAATGTACTCGTGCTCGAGCGGGGACGTTATATTCATACGCGTGTGAGAACAAACTAATCGGTAGGTAGCCCATGAACAAGCAGGCTTGTTGCGTACCTGTGGCTCCAGATCAGATAACTTGAATAGGACTGACAGAGCCAGTCCCAGGAGCCCCAGGCTCAGGAGGGTCACCACCACGAGTCCGAGAGTTCTGCAGTAGTTGCACATCTTCAATGTTGACGGGCGGAGCGCTGGTCCGAAAATGACGCTCAGGCACGCCTCCCAGCCGCTCACGCCCCGATTGGAACATGTGCGCGGACGCGCGTCTCGATCAATTTCTCGGACGAGTTCCGGCCGGGCGATAACTTCTGACAGAAATTAGTAATTTAATGATGTGAAAGAAATTGAAATGGAAATAAAGTTCATATCTCAACCTCATTTCCTTGATGTGGCGAAGTACTTTGCTGGCAGTTCATCATCTCCAGTATCCAGCAATGCTCCCACTGCTTGGGCATGTTCTTCCTCCAAATGCAGCAGCATTTCTACTTCATCTACTACTTCTACTACGGCCGGCCGTGTCCGGCTTTACAGCAATCACACACACACGCACACGTGCCTCGAGGGCACCGTCACATCCGCGGGAAGCACACCGCTCGTGGGCCGTTGTACAGCTCGCAAGAGGAAGCGAATGGGACGCGGCTGCTCCCTATCTGTTCACACCCCTTCGCCTCATTCAACATCATTCGTGACGCTTTTATGAATTCAATTCCGAGTAGCACGTCATAGGGCAAGCCCTGTATGACGCACATTTTGTGTTCGAGTTTAAAAGCCCCTATTTCAACCGTCAGCACCGCCTCGCCGATATTGGTCAGCTCTCCGCCGGTAACTTAGCGGAGTCAAATGCCGCCTCCGGCGCTCTGGCTAGGTCGCACGGGCAGCCTCTGCCACGCCGCCGCGGATAACAGCGTCACTGAGGACCCAGAGTCCAGCAAAGCTGAGAAGCTCTGATCTCCCACCCTCACTTTCAACTTTGGCAGCTCCGACTCTCTCTCAATGAGACCATTTACCGAGAGAACGTCATCCTCCCCCGCCCTGTCTACTCCATCAGCCAATCGGTCGGGCGCTTTCCCGACTGGCCCTACCAGTTTAAAGGCTGCTGCTGAAGTGGCTGATGACCCGGCACCATCTCGCACGTATCTCCGTGTCCGTGTTATTCTCTCCGTGTTATCCTCCTTTTCTCGTGACTCCGGAAGGTGTAGCTGGGAGGACTCTCCGGGATCCAGCGGTTCAGCCGCCGGAATCGGCAGGCTGATGTTGATGTCCTCCCAAGGACTAGAGTTCCCGTTGGGAGGTTCCAGCATTCTTGTAAAATCTGCCTGGTCGAGCTGCAGTGCCTCGGCCAGCAGATGGCTGATATCGTCGTCCTCGTCCATATCCAGGCATGTTTCTGCAGGCTGAACTGGCTGCAGAAGTTCGCCAAACTGTGGGTCGCTTTGAGAGGCTGCTGAGCCTTGTAGCCGCGCCTCCAAGGCCGCCACTCGCCTTTCCAGCGCGGCGCATCCCGAACACGAGCCCGCCAGTTGGATTTCTAGGCGGGCCAACCGCTACTCCATGTCATTCATCCCGGACTCAATCATACGACCTGGAACAGAGAAAATAACGACAGCACAACCTGGTATCACGATTTTATGGTGAAATAGCTGTACTAAAGGATCCGGCTACGGGATCGCTTGCCGTTACCGGCGGACTCTGACGTCCCAAAATAGTGGTCACGTGAGTGTTACAGCCCTCACCACCATGTACACCATGTAGGTCCACTGGTCCACCCTAGATTCTGTATCCTAATTTAGCACTCATGCTGATACTGTACTCGAGGTTTGCATACCCTCCCATACCGTGAGACGTAGGGCGTCTTCGGCTCCTCGTGAGGACTTCCCTTTAACTCATCAACGAACCAGACCCAAGAAGGTAGCCGGTTATCGGCTTTTATCTCAGTTCTTTCTCTTGTTTTTCTGTGTACGGCCTTAACTGAAGTGTGCTGTTGACCGTCCTTCCTTGTGCTAGCTACCGTTATCTTCCCGGTCGCGGAGGCCTCATCTCCCTGCTGCGACCCCTCCTTGGTCACGTTAGGCTTATCTTTTTCTGGTAGCCGTTCTTTGGCAGGTTTCAGGAAATTGTGGTGAGTTGCCACCATCTTGCCGTCCTTCATCATGGCTCTGTAAACAACGCCTCGTTCGCCCCCAACCTTTTCGATAATGGTCCCGGGCCCTTTGTAACGTAGCGCCAACTTGCGCTTGCCTCCAGCGTGGGCGGTGTGGTCTCTAATCCACACACTTTGTCCTTGTACGTAGCTGGCTCCTCTAGTCGTTCTCGCAGCTCTCTCTTGCATCCTAGAACTTCCCTCGTCAATATTTTCTTTGGCTAGAAGGAAGGCCTTCCGCAATTCGTTCAGGTGGTTTTCAACGAACTTAGCTGTTGTTGATGGTCAGCTGGACCGACGGCCCGCCCAGCACTCACCGACGCACGGAAGGCCCGCCCGAGATCGAGCGGACCCGCTCAAGCGGCGAAAGGGACCAAAGTCCCACATAAGCACGCTGATCAGGGGGGCTGCGTACAAACTCGCCCACATTTTTGCCACCGATGCCAGCTAAGTATCGAACCTGTCGATGGATGTAAAAGGTTAACATCCTCCCAACTCTTTGCAGCCCTAAATGGACTATTGCATTTCGATCGAAATGTCCTGTCAGAAACCTGTTACATTATTAACGATATTCAACCATAGATGTTTTCCAGCTTCTTCCGCTTTCGGGTGATCCAGAGTTTCCTCAAACATTTCCAGTTCCCCCGAAGAGCTGATTGGAGAGCGGACGTACTGCTCCCCTGCTCTTTCTCCTCGATGGTGATGTTTCTATCCAGGCGCTGAAGAGTCATCCAGCACCTGGTGGAACAGCCGAATCAACTTTGTCCTCGCTGCAAATGGGAAGACATTTGAATGCAGGAAACTGCCGTTCGCTATTGCCGAACTGTTATATAACATGACTTGGTACATCATGATAGGCAGCAACCTTATGGTGTAAAATGCATACAGAAACAAACTATCAGCACGCTGGTAGTAAACGACCTTTCAATGATCATACCATCAAATACGTGAATAGATGTGTGCGTGCGAGTCGGGAGAAGTATTTCGCCTTGTTCTTTCTCCCTTCCACGCCGTATTCGCCAGAGAATTCGCGACGGTGACGGGATGTCGGTGAGAACTGGCTGCGACTGCTGCCGGGCCCATCCCCGCTGGAAGTGACATCGCTCGTCCGAGGACTCGCGCTGCTTCTAATTCCGGCATAACCCGGTCGTAACCGCCTCGACATGAAGTCTGACCGGACCGGTTCTTCCGACTGACACGTGTGTTCTTTGCCGGTACTGCGGCCGCGACTGCGGCAGGCGGCGCTTGGGACTACGTGGGACCACTGAGGACTGAGGAGAGCGTAGCCGAGGAACACCGAGGATTACCTGGGACCGACAGACGACACCTGGGACCGCCGAACACTACCCGGGGAGCCATGCTGCTGCTAGTGGAGGCGTTCTACGCGGGCTCTCACCGGCAGCTGATCACCACACTGATGGACGGTGAGGAACGGGAGGGGGGATGGCGTGATCTTATGTGTATGTGGGGGAGGGGGGGGGGGGGAGCTGACAGCACATCTCATCACTGGTGAACGGTGAGGGACGGGGGATAGAGTGTGGTGATTTTGTGTGTTGGGACGGGGAAGGGGAAGCTGACAGCGCAGTTCTTCGCCACACTATAGGGAAGTCACCACACATTGGAGGGGTTGTGGTGTTTGAACACAAACCTTGTGTTGTGTGGGCATGGGCAGAAGGGGGTTAATGGTAGCATTGACCCTGCTTCAGTGTGCACTTGTTGTTGGTCTGTCGGTCCAGTTATTTTAGTATGTCGTCTGATCTATTCGCCTGTTTATATGAGAACTGTAAGTCGCCTGTTGCCTGTTGACCGCCAGGTCTACGGCTCGATGAGACCAACTGTCGGCTGGTGACCATGTCGGGTCGGAAGTGGCACTGGCGCGCGCGGACCTCGGCGCTGCACCTGGCCCAGCATATTCCCCGCGAGACCTACAGGTGGGCAGCTACCGCGAGACGTACGGCTCTAGCGAGATTAAGCGGTAGGTTTTGCACTTTTACATTTCCGGTTATATCTCAGAAACTAATCGATCTACGATGAAGCCATTTTACACGATCATGGCCGGCTTGTGAACCAACAAGTCGATCGCATCTTTAACACTTAAAACCTTAAGACGACGAAGATATAGCCTGAAGTACACTAAATTTTCTAGGTGCAAAACCTACCGCTAAAACCCGCGAGACCTGTACAGGTGGGACATGTCTTAAAAGTACCGCGCAAAGTGACTGTGGATCCATCAAGCCTGACCGAGGAAGGGCCTGCTAAATTTGAGTCACCGAAGCAATTTATATCCTCGCCCATTCCCCAGGTCAATTGGTTAGGTGACTTTCAAACTATAGCAGGCCCTTCCTCGGTCAGGCTTGGTGGATCCACCGTCACTTTGCGCGGTACTTTTAAGACAGACTGTACAACGAGACGTACAGATGGGGCATAACAGCTGGGAGATTGGTGTTCAGTGGAACGGTCATCTCACATTTGTCTCAAGATCGTTTGCACGTAATGTGACGTATCGATAAAGGGGGGGGGGGGGCTGGATGCGTTTCATGTCCGTCATTTCCCAGTTGTCAGTCGCAACGTTGTTGATCTTTTTGTCTTCACTGTTTCTAGTTACTTTTTATCAGTTGGAGCTATAATATCGTATCGATGGTTGTGTAAAATGTTAACATAAGCACCGAAACACCGGATTCATCTCCACGGGTGCTCTGTCGTCCGTTCTTGATCGCTCCCAGCACACGCGCCCCCACCACACCCTTGGCACCTGACTCCCCCTCTCCCTGGGACCCGGCAGCGTACTGTTCACCTCGTCGGTGACTCCTCTGGCCGAGCTGTGCGGCCTCCGACCGGACCTGGCCGCCGTGCGAAAGGTGCTCTACTTCCACGAGAACCAGCTGGTGTACCCAGTGAGAAAGGCAGCCGACACCGACTTCCAGTACGGCTACAACCAGATCACTGCCTGGTGAGTGGCCTCGTCACCGCTGGCGAGTTACCTGATGACTGTCTGGTGAGTGACGTGCCGCCTTAGTTGGGCTTGTTTTGCAAGTGCTAGTGATGACGTGTGATAGCTTGTTTTTAGAGGGGGCTAAAAGTTGGTTTATGTCGTGCTAGACATATTTGCCATACTTTGTGCTAGACCTTGCCTAAATGGGCTTTGATGCTTTGTATCTGCATGGTGCGGCAACTGACGTCTTGATAACACGTAAAGCCGGTCGTGCCTGGTCAGGCCTTGACCTGATGTTCACCTGACAACTCTGGTACACGATCTGGTAGAAAGCGCTCGATTACAGCTCACCTGACAGCTTTGTACATCATCTGACACCCTAATGTGCGTTGCAGCCTGGTCGCAGACGAGGTGGTGTTCAACTCTCTGTACAACATGGAGTCGTTCCTGAACAACATAGACCACTTCATGAAGACCCAGCCGGACTACCGTCCCAGGGGACTGGCTGAACAGGTGCGGCACCGGGGGCTCCGTGATTTTAAATTTGGCATTATTCTATGATAAAACACCAGGGCAACAGAGTACTCTTAGTTGAGAGATGAACATCATAATGCTTTGTTGTGGGCTCTGTTGTAGGTGTCAATGCAAACTTGGGTTTTCTCGATCGCTACGAAACAAATAATGTGAAATGTATCCATAATCATTCCGTGTTCCGTATCTAGGTAATACATTGCAATTCATGCCATCTCCAACGTTTCCTAGATTCGACTACCGTTCTGTTTCCCAACTCATTCGTGTCGTTCGCTTTTCGCCGGAGTAAGACTAACCGTTAGTGCTTGCAACTTCGACAGATACGGGTGAAGTGCCGGGTGCTGTACTTCCCGCTGTGTGTTCCGGAGACTGTCCTGGCGCCGCGAGAAGAAGGGTCCGAGACAGGCCAGGACCGGGAGGGCGACGGAGACCGGGACCGGAGCCAGGACAGGGAGAGCGGCGGGGACCAGGACCAGGAGAGCACCGAGGACCGGGACGGGGACCAGGAGAGTGCTGAAGACCAGAACCACAGCTCAGAGTCGGAGCGACCGCTCCACATTCTGTGGCCGCACAGATGGTGAGTAGTACCGACGATTTGATCACGGTGGACGCGGGGGATACTGGGTAAAGCACCATTGTCCTTTCTATGAAGTGATAGTTTTAGTTGTCAATCACGAATGTAACTTTGTGTCCGTGTTGTTTTCAGGGAGCATGACAAGAACCCGTCGCTGTTTTTCGACACGCTGTCACGGCTACACGAGGAGGGGGTGCCGTTTCGACTGTCAGTGTTGGGAGAGCGGTGTCGGGAGGTACCGGACGTGTTCGAGCGAGCACGGACCCAACTGGAGGTGAGGACCGGGGCCGGGGGCGATAGGGCTTAAACGGCTAGACATTGCTGCTTGTGATGCGGCATGGCAAGCGGTTGGGCGAGCCTTAGCCAGGGAGTGATGGGTAGAATCTACCCGCTAGATCACAAACCCGCATTCACAAACGCTTAAGTATCGGTTAAAGTATGTCACGTTGCAATCCCATCCAGTCATGCGGTAACAATCTCTTAGACGTGGGACGATTGATGAATTTTTTAATGTCAATGCATACAATACATACATACATGAGCTACTACGCGTTCCGCGTTCCGATAGGACCATATCGAGCACTGGGAGTACCTATCCTCCAAGGAGGAACTAATGACTGAACTATGTGCTGTATCCTGACAGGACCATATTAAGCACTGGGGTTACCTACCCTCCAGAGAGGACTACTGACTGAACTATGTGTCGTACCCCAACAGGACCATATCGAGCATTGGGGCTACCCCATAGAGGCGACTGAACTATGTGCTGTGTCCTGACAGGACCATATCGAGCATTAAGGCTATCCCATAGAGGCGACTGAACTGTGTGTTGTATCCTGACAGGACCGTATCGAGCACTGGGGCTACCTGCCCTCCAGGGAGGACTACTGGCGCGTGCTGGGAGCGGCTGACGTGGTCGTCTCCACCGCCGATCACGAGTTCTTCGGCGTCGCCGTGTAAGTGACTTGAAGATACTCTGTGCGGCTGTATGTAATATGGACAGTGGAATGGCGGAGGGTGGAACGTGAGGGGCGGGGAGTTCGTTTGTTGTGATGTTCGGTTGGTGTTGATGATAATTGATAAGTATCTATTTTTTATGATCATTCGTACCTTATTTTCCCTGATGTGGACCTCTTCCGGCCGAACTGGTGACTAATAGAGGGGGAGGCTGCCACTCCAAATTTGACCCCTACCTTGGTGTACCAGCTGCCTGACCCGCCGTCTGCCCGGTCTCCGCGGCAGCCTGGAGGCGGTGTGGTGCGGCTGTCTGCCGCTCTGCGTGGACCGGCTCGTCTACCCGGAGTGGTTCGAGCGTCGCCTGCTGTTCCGCACCCCAGCCCAGCTGCTGAAGCGGCTGAGACAGCTGTGCCGGCGGCCAGGGACGGCTCGCACGGAGCGGCGCCAACTCCGACCGGACCTGGAGCGGTTCGGGTGGCCGGCGCTGAGAGAGCGGTACCGCGAACTGCTCGGCCTGCCGCCCGAACGGGACGGGGAAGAGAACCGTGAGGGATACGGACACAGGGAATGTGGTGGTGGCAGCGACAGTGGTGGAAACATGGGAGGAGACAGGGACAGTGAAAAAGATGTGGACAGAGAGCCAGGCGAAGGAGCGGGCGGTAATAGAGACGGTTGTGAATGTGATGGTAATCAGGAGTTAGGTAGATAACCACTTGTGAATTGTGGGGATACCGGCGCGTCAAGTGCGGGCAAACTGTCGGATCGTGAACTGCGGCGAGATAGCGGTGTAAGGTGAATATGTCGTATTTCAGTGAGTGTTGCTAGTTTCACCGTTCTGACTGCGCCGCGTGTTGACGAGTGGATTTGCAACTTGAGAGGTGCTGCTCGAGATGTCGTCCACGCTGATTTTATACGTTTTGTAATGGTTTAGTACCACGCTGCTATTGTTGTTGTTTTTTTTTTTGGTGTGTCGATTGATTATGTGCCCAAATTTGTGATAAAGCTGTTAAAGAAATAAATTGATCATCTTACATTTGCCTTTTCCCTCTTGGCAGGCTCAGTTAACCCTCGCCCGCACATAGGGGGGGGGGGGGTACCACCCCCAGGTAGTTTTTCTGCTCTGCACTCAACATTTTAGAACTTCAACTTTCAACATTCAAGCTAGAAACCTGATTTTTCGTATAGCTGCTCCTCTATCCTTTTTACAGCTTCCACTGAATGAAAATTTCAAGTTTCTGTGGTTTCTGGTTTCGGAGATATGACCTTGTTTTTCGGTCATGTCATGACCCAAATGACCAATACTCAGCATCTTGCGTTGGCTATGGGTCTTGTGAGTTTTTGACACCTTGATTTCGGTATGTTTTTGCTAGTCTTACCTCCCACCTATCATGGCACATGTTATTCTACAATGTGCAGATGTCTGGGTCAGGGTCAAGATCAAGCTAGGTCATCTAAGAAGGTTGTATTTTAGGTCTGCTGAATTTACTTTTCATGAAGTTTTTTGACTGCATTTTTGATAAAAGCTTCTCAGATCATGATCTCATGCAATAGGGACACAAACCAATCGGTGCACACATCAGTATACAGTATACACATAGACATACAAACATATATCATTGACCTTGACCTAGCTTGACCTGAAATGACCACAGCCGGTAAAAAAACCTAGTCGGATAGTGTGACAAAGAGCTGTTCTAGCTGGCTTGGCACCACAAACGGCAGCGCCATCGGTATATGATGGGCACCGCACGTGATATTCCAACGGTGGCCCCAAACAGCAACATTTTTAGTTTGACCTGACCTGGGAGGTCAATGATTGACCTAATTAGGTAAAATTGGGTACCATTGGATTCGTCTCTTCCCAAAGAATCTGTCTGTCTTTGCCGCGAAGCTCCATCTCCAGCAGGAACGAAATGGTCCCCATGTGCGTTCTAGGATGGGAAAATGGCATGTGCGGGCGAGGGTTAACAAGTCCACAAACGATTGTCAGCCAGTGGGCTTCCTACTGACGTGTATGAGATAGCGTCAGCGAGGTGCCGACGGATCCAGACCTCCGCAACATTCATACTGTACAATTTGTAGCCGTCTTCGCATAGGAACGAAACTAAGCATTAAACTTCTACATTCTGAAAGAACTAGAAAGGTTGCTTCGCGTTGCACTGGGTAGCGATATTCACAGGTTTGGAATTTGAAACCATTTTTCAGGTCCAATTGTAGGGGTTTCACGCATCGGAACCTGCAACCTTTTATTGGTTCCCCCCCATGTACAGACATTACGTTAATCAAAGTTACTCTACAATGCCCGCCTGCCACCCGGGTGTATTAAACTAAGCGGCCCGTATGATTGTTCGTTCACGTTCACCGTGGATCAGCCCGGCATCTGCCTTTTACTCCCAAGAAAGATTTCGCTCACATTCCGAACTCTATGTATTTTAGATTTGCGGGATAAAATGATCACTCCTCAACTTCCATCGCTCACGCACACAGCACACATCACACTTTCAACCGCTCACTCATTAACCCTACGCGCCGCGCCGATGAATATAATTTAGACGGGACGGCCCTGGATATGAACGGGAGAGCCCACCGCTATTTGCGGCGGGTCGGAAAGCCAAATAAAATCCAGGACATATGTCGGGGACTTCCGCAGCGCCTGGGCGCTGCGGCGTTAATTTAGGGGGGATGGAAAAGATCGCTTACCGAAAGATGTTGCCCCGACGAAACCGCACTGGCAAATGCCTCGAGAGACGGGCCCGCGAGTCCCAGGTGCCGGCCAGCCGCTGCCTTTCACCCGGCGGGCACGCCTTTCCCGCCGGAGGCAAACATACGGCGGACTGGCCTAACGCGCACTCTGGTTCTCCGGCCCGCCGCTCCACACACTCTCTGACGCGCTCAATTTTGCCCTTACATAATAATTCTCCCTCCCACGGACGGTGAAAAAGGGTCCCCTTACTCCCCCAGGTGAGAACCTTTCCACTATCTCATTCGCGCTTGACAATCATTATACCTACACAACACATGCGACATACATTCTACAGACATCCTACATACATTCTACAGACATCCCACATACATTCCACAGACTCCCGCCCCACGCCTTACATGCACAGTCGCCCTGCCCACGCTCCCGCTCATCGCCCCATTGTTCATTCCGCCTGCCACCCTCCTGCCAAGCCCTTCTCCTGCTGCTCGCATTTTTCGCAGCGCCGATCCGTCGCCAGCTCTTCCTTCCCACGCTCGCTCGTATCGCCTCGCTCTTCTGGCCCTCGACCCCCCGCCATGAACTGGTCCTTGGTTGGAGGTCGCCTGGATTGGTAGCACACGCGCGCGATGCTCAGCCGGTAGCGCACGCTACCGCCCATAGCCGGTGTTCGCGGACGGTGGACACCTTGGTGGGCGGCCGCCTCCCTGGGCGACCGCACTCTATCTCAGCGCCACCGCCGCAATCCGGGGCTTCTTGGGCGGCAGTCGGTGCCCCCGCTTGTAGGATGCGTGCTCGCGCGCCGCTAGGTGTCGTTGCGACCGTCTCCTTCTGCCAAGCCCGCCTCAGAGTTGGACGGCTCCCGCCAGGCGTCCCGGGGTCGCGCCACCAGGTGGCGGTGGCGGCGGCGGCGGCGGCGGTTCATGGGCGCGGGTGGTGCGCCGTGCCCGCCGCCTGTCACGCTGCCGCCAGCTTGGTGCGCCACCGGTAGAGGGCGTCGACCTTCAAATCCGGCATCCACCAGGTGGCGGTGGCGGCGGCGACGGCGGCGGCTCATGTGCGCGGGTGGTGCGCCGTGCCCGCCGCCTGTCACGCTGCCGCCAGCTTGGTGCGCCACCGGTGTAGGGCGTCGACCTACCACCAGGTGGCGGTGGCGGCGGCGACGGCGGCGGCTCATGTGCGCGGGTGGTGCGCCGTGCCCGCCGCCTGTCACGCTGCCGCCAGCTGGGTACGCCACCGGTGGAGGGCGTCGACCCCCGGGAGCTGTCATGTGGCGCCTCTGCACGGCCGGCATCTGAAGCTGCCGCCCGACCCTATGCTGCCGCGGATACCCGGGCCGCTGGTGCCGGATCGGGCGGCTGTCGACAGGTGGTTCAGCTGTATCCCAGCCCGTGCAGAACCGGCGGGGCCGTCAGGTCGGCCGGCCCGGCCGCCGTTACACACTATACCGCCGCGGCCATTGGCACCGCGGTTTCCAGTGGGGCGGCCGCAGGCTGCTGACCGGCGCGTGGTGAGACGGGCCGAGCTCCACCGTCTAACGCACTGCCGCGGGCTGGATGGGACTGCTAGCAGATGGCGCGACGGGGCAGCGACCGAGCGCAGCCGCCCGTACTGCCGCGGCTTTTGAACGCCGCGGGGTCCGGGCAGCTGGGAAGACGGCTGGAACGGCGGGGCGGCGACCGAGCGCAGCCGCCCGTACTGCCGCAGCTCTTGAACGCCGCGGGGTCCGGGCAGCTGGGCAGACTGCTGGAACCTGCTGGAACGGCGGGGTCGGCGACCGAGCACAGCCGCCCGTACTGCCGCAGCTCTTGAACGCCGCGGGGTCCGGGCAGCTGGGCAGGCGGCTGGAAAGGCGGGGCGGCGACCGAGCGCAGCCGCCCGTACTGCCGCAGCTCTTGAACGCCGCGGGGTCCGGGCAGCTGGGCAGACTGCTGGAACCTGCTGGAACGGCGGGGCGGCGACCGAGCGCAGCCGCCCGTACTGCCGCAGCTCTTGAACGCTGCGGGGTCCGGGCAGCTGGGCAGACGGCGGGAACCGCGAGGTCGGCGGCTGCGCGCGCCCGCCCGTACTGCCGCAGCTCTGGTTCGCTGCGGTGTCCGGGCAGGCGGGCGAGCGGCCGGAGCGGCTAGGTTGGTGGCCCAGAGCCGCCGCCCCCTACTTGTCGCGGCCTTCGTCGCCGCAGGGTGCGGCGGGGCGTCTGGTGGGCCGTACGGCTAGATGATCAGCGAAGCGCCGCCGCCCGGCCCGTACCGCCGAGGTCCTGGTTGCCGGTGGCTCCAGGCTGGCGGCTGGTC
Source organism: Amphibalanus amphitrite (assembly GCF_019059575.1). NCBI lineage: Eukaryota > Metazoa > Arthropoda > Thecostraca > Balanomorpha > Balanidae > Amphibalanus > Amphibalanus amphitrite. The sequence continues at coordinate 56,466 of NW_024882708.1, read as the reverse complement.
GCTGGCGGATTGGGTGACGTGCCTGTGGGAGGGCAGGGTCCTTCCCTCCCCTCATCATTCCGCCCTTACGATACACATACGTACACAATACACATACATCGCGGCATACACACACATACATCGCGGCACTCAGCAGCACACATGGTTACGATAATCGACAAATTTAACTCCCAGGTGCTCATGAAACATGATTATTTAACCTTTTTATACTCGTAACATCACGATACTGTGGGAAACTTTCATAACTTAATCACCGTCCGATAAATTTTGAATGGAATGTGGGTTTTTTATTAGTGATAGCGAAACCTCGAACCAGTCCGCCACCTTGTAGGAACTGATCTACCCATAGTCGAAAGAACAGGCATAACCCAAATCGGGCCCAATGCCCGACTATCCACCACTTAGGTATGTTAATTGGTGGTCTCTCTCTCTCTCTCTCTCTCTCTCTCTCTCTCTCTCTCTCTCTCTCTCTCTCTCTCTCTCTCTCTCTCTCTCTCTCTCTCTCTCTCTCTCTCTCTCTCTCTCTCTCCATCTCACTCATTCACTCATTCTGCTCCTCCATTTCCCGGCTCCTCCACCTTGCCTCTCCACTCTCATGCATATGTCCGTCCATGCGTCAAAGACATTGACCGAGGATACCTGAGGGTACGGGGCAAATGCGTTAATGTCTAGGTTGGGTGGTTGGAAAGTCCGCTCCTGACACGCCCTTGCTCGCTCAGGAATTCGAGGTCAATGTCTTCTTGTCCCTTCCCCTTGGTTGCATTTGTTTTCCCAACACATCTCTCTATTCTATTCCACTCAGGCAATTCGCTTCTGTCGTTCCCTCGGCCATGTCCCCCCATTCATTCACTCACTCACAATCCATTGCTCCTTCACCTCAATCATGTCTCCTCATCCCCATATGCTCATTCACCCCAGTCATGGTCTCGTCAGTCCATTCGCTCCCCTCACGTCCTCCTTCCCACGCGTCCGCCGCTCGTCGGTTCTCCCTAGTCATTTAAGTGTCCTCCCCCAGTCATTACCCGGCCCCATGCCCGCACAAACACATTCCCTCCCCAGCCCGAGACCCATCCCTCCCCAGTGCCCGGACAAACACAATCAGACACCTGCCTTGCCCTCCCAACGACCCACGGCGCGACAGGCGGTCCACCTCTCGCGTGCCGACCAGCGCTCTCGGGCGCTTCATCGCACGACTCTCTCTCTCTCTTTCTCGCGCGACTCTGTCTCGCGCGACTCCCTGTCTCGCACGACTCTCTCGTGCGACTCTCTCTCTCTCTCTCTTTCTCGCGCGACTCTGTCTCGCGCGACTCTCTCGTGCGACCCTCTCTCTCTCTCTCTCTCTCTTTCTCGCGCGACTCTCTGTCTCGCGCGACTCTCTCGCACGACTCTCTCGTGCGTCCCTCTCTCTCTCTCTTTCTCGCGCGACTCTTTCTCGCGCGACTCTCTGTCTCGCACGACTCTCTCGTGCGACTCTCTCTCTCTCTTTCTCGCGCGACTCTGTCTCGCGCGACTCTCTCGCACGACTCTCTCGTGCGACCCTCTCTCTCTCTCTTTCTCGCACGACTGCGCGACTCCTTCGCGCAATTTCCTCGCGGCGCACGCGGCGTATACTAATAACTACATGACATGTGCATATGAAGTTTGAACACATAACAAAAACACTACTTCAACACTCATTCATCCACACTCGGCTGATCAATCCAACATTCATTTCTCGGTGGTCAGGTACCATTGCGCCATCCTCCCCTCGGGGGAGGATAACCAAAGGCAGCACTCCCACGTTGCCTCAACGATCAGGGGCGAGGTGCCTCTCTCGCTCCCAGCGCCTCAGAGGCCGCCCCTCCGACGGGTGATTAGATCAGCCGACCGGCGGAGGGAAGGGCTGTTTGGCACTGGCAGGCTGAGTTAGGGACCCACCCGGATCCCAGACGGCCAAGCCGCGCGGAGGCTCCATTCACTCCCGTGTCCATGCGCGAAAAGATCGGAATAATTTAAATTAGCGGTTGAAATTAAAAAGGGGCGCCAAACACCCGCGGCGAAAGCTATCAATCTGAAGGAAGACGTCCCCTAATAGTTTTCTCCCAGCAGTTAAATTGCCTTAGTCATCTCCATCCAATGTATACGGTTATATGATATATTTGCTCGCGTCGCAGAGCGCTCCTAAATAAACGTACGCAAATATAGGTCGAGCCGGCTGTGGCCCGCCCAGCCTTCAAATCTCCCCTCTACCGGCTGGCGCGGCCGGCCAAACGGCGGAGGGTCGACTTGTTTTGACGCTCTGGTCAGGAGGGTCAGTAACCTGGCCGAACTCCAACCAGGCCGGGGTGATGGCACCCTCAGCCCCTTGCTCAGGTGCGCAGTCTAGTCGGCCCATGTGACGGTCCGACCGACCCAGGTATCCGGTCCAACCGGCCCAGGGGCCGGTCCAGTCGGACCAGGTACCGGTGGCCGAAGGGTTCGGCGGTGATATCGCACAGTGCGGCGCCGCGCGGCACGCACTTCACTCGGCTAGTCACCGAGTGATTGGAACGGCGCAGCGACGACGCCCGAGGCGCGGCGCGCCGGCCCATCCTGCCGACCGACTCATGGGGACGGCGGCACCTGTGGTGCGGGTGATGGGGCTGTTGAACCCCTTCATGTCCGAGACACAACACCGAGGTAACTGGCGACTGTGCTCCGGCCTGGAGCTTCTCCGAAGGCTTTAAGACGAAATTCATGCTGAGTACATGAGAACATTAGTGACCGTTCTCCTGAAACATCACCAGAACCGCTGATGCTAAATTTTGATTGGCAGACGATAGGTACGCTAATTGTGCCGCACTGAGTTCTTTCGCCTCATCTCTGATGCTGCCGTTACAACAAATAAGTTCACTGATATAACCCGTTAAAACTATACATTACGACGTCCGAAACTTATTAAGACGGCATGCGCAGTACTGTTAAAGATATGCGAATCATTCTCGTATGGATGGATTTGTCTCGAAGTGAAACAGATAAATAAAAAAACATATACCTATACCGGACACGAATTTCCCAAAACTGCATGCCTATTTGGCGTGCCGCTCATTCTGCCTACCAATATGGTCAAGATATTGATTGAAAACCTAGAAGCGAACAATTTTGGATAATCAAGGTCCCTCTCTAATACGTTGATTTGTGCTGTATGAGGCGCCTTTTATCGCAATAATCTTTCCAGAAGGAATGATGGCGGCCATTGCGCCGTATATCGATTAATCAGAAGGTTTCGGTGCCGTACTGAGTGATTATGGGGTTAATTGTCTCATTTGGTCCGTTTCGGAACGATAACTCTATCTTCCAAAATTATAGATGTTATGGAGTAAAGACGCAAGATGATGCACTAGTCAAAATAAAAGAGCGTTCAGACATCAAAATGACCGCGTTGGTTTTGAATCACATCGGCAACACAAAGCCACCGTCGTCTGGGGTGTGCTCGGCAGCAGGCGGCCAGCGACGGGCGAGTCCAATGACTCCGGTGTTGTTATTGCGGACCGGCCCGGTTCGCCGCTGCTCCTTGGCGGCCCTCCGCTGCCCTGCGTTCTGCGGGTTCAGGTTGTCCCGCCCCGAGGCGTTTGGGATCGGCCGTGCATGTGGCGGCTCTCGCCTTCGGTCGGGTGGGTGGCCTACCCGTGGCGACCGGCTCGATCCCATGGCCGGCGGCGCGATCCCATCACGATGGGAATGCGTCCCTTCTCTGGGACGGTCGGGGAGGGCCCTGCCGCGGACCTGCCACCCCCTTGCGCGGGCGGCGCGGTGGCTTGACCATAATTGCTCGGTCCGGCGCCGGCCCGGGCGCTGACAGGTGCGCGTGGTGTGGGAGCACGGGGGTCGGATCCAACCCGTCTGCTTGAGCAGGTGGATATCGGCAATCTGGCGGATCCGATTTGCCCTCGGGCCAATGATAGTGAAGCCTAAACCGGGCACTCACACACCGCTCAGGAATACATATGATATGATATGAAATACAACACGTGCTTCACAGTAAATTAACCCGTACTGCACAACAACATGCATTGTACAACACGCGAGAACTGACAATGTGGCACATGCTATATTATACATCATATGAAATCACCCGTTACTGGTGTGGCAGCGCACGGCAGCGCCAAGCCCATAACCGTCCAGGAAAGTCACTGGATGGGCCCGTGCTGCTGAATTTGCTGGAGCGCAGTCACGAACGGAGTCGGCTCAGCAACTAGGGCTTTGTGTCACCTCCCGCCGCGTCAGCTTCGGTTGGAGGCTCGAATATGACGTGTGCGGTCGCGACGGATAGAATCCGCGCCACGTGGATTCAAATGTATTTGCCTCGAGTGTGCATTTTAAAGTCCAATAAACACATGTTTTGCTCTTCTATACAGAACAAATTAAATTTCCTACTTTACGAAATGATTTAGGCTCCATTTGACGGCAAGGTGACGATTAGTGCCTGGCAACACTTTAGAGAGGATTGAAAATCCTACAAGATTAATTCCGGATTATCTGTCAATTCGAAGCCGAAAATGGTCCAAGAGATACCGTCCTACTGAGTCACCATGAAATGGTTGAGGGGCGCTGGGTTCATCGATATTACTCAATGCATTTAATCATAAACTGTAATTCTATATAACGAAGATACGAACTTATGCAGCATGGAATTTAAATAAGGGCACATTTGACTGAGCACTCAGCGCTCCATTTGAAGAATTTCTGGTTAATAAATGTTGCCATTAAACCTGGAATCAAAGCCGTTTAGAACTTGTTTCTGGTTCGTGACTGAACTTAGTTGAGTATCGCTACCACATTTTGAGCAAAATTACAACGCAAAAACTGAACTTAGTTGAGTATCGCTACCACATTTTGAGCAAAATTACAACGCAAAAAATGCATGGAATGAACGAACTAATGAACTACTTTGAACATAACATTGAAGATTTGACAAGACATTTTACGTTTGCATCAGAAGAAATTGCAATGAACCGTAAGCGTTAATCCATTCCCTGGATTAAAAAAGAGGAGAATGTGCTCGGCGTGCACCGCCTTGCGCCAGACCTTGACATCGGGTTCCGGATATAAAAGGTGCAGCTGCCAGAATGTGCGGCTCATGTTGGTGTAACGTGGGGTAATAATTAATCAGGGCTTTGCTGCCGAGCTAAGCTTGCCCGCTTTAAACACGCACAACCTCGATGCCGTCCTAATGGCAACTCGTCAGCGCCACAAGGTGCACTGAGTGCACGGCTTTACGGGAGGGATCGTCATCCCCGCTTAAAAACTCCGCTTAAAAACACCCAACCATAATTTCCCCGATCCACTGCACCGATTATGCCTATATATCCCGTAAAACCATGGACATTCCAGTTAATATCTTAAGATGCAATTAATATGCACAGCAAAGATGCACTGCACTTAAGACTATAGATATAATGCCCTGTGGTCTAAACGATTGTTCAAGCAATCGCAGGAAATGTCTAAAGCCTCTATGGTCTCATTATGAGGCGTGAATGACAGGCGACACATGAAGCAATTTGCTACATAGTTAAATCAGGTGTATGAATGGAAGCAAATTGATTACTAATCATGAAAGCAAATTGATTACTAATCATGAAAGCAAATTGATGACAAATAAGTAAAATTCAATTTTCCGCATCTTTTCGTGACCACACATGACCTTGTTCGCACTAACTCAATCACACCAACCGTAACATACCTGTACACCAAACGATCCAATCATGCGCCCACACATGTAACACTGAAATACCGGGGTATTTCGCGGCCCTCGGTACTCACCGGTGACGACCTTCTCGTCGCCATCACTCCCAGCGGTGACGGCTCGTCACCGGACTCTATGATTCCGCCGACCGGGCGAACCTGCACGCTCGCGCGCGACCGACGACGGCGACGCGAGCACTCTTCTCGCGTACATGCGGACTCCATTCCGCCCGAGCGAACTCTTCCGCACCGCCGAACGCCGTCGATCTCATCCCCGATCTCCGACGGTCTCGCGCGAACCGACTGCCCTCATCTCTCATCTCTCATTATTGCGGTGGCAAATTGTCCCCCCATGCCCCCCTTTAATTGGACTGATTCACGCGTGTGAACGTGACGAAAAGTACGGAAGCAATAATTTACACAAGATATTGAAGCCAAAAGTAAGAACAGCACGACCGGTAAGCATCTCCAAGGGAGCGGAAATGGCCGAACGGCGCCCACGTCATGTCCTTTGACCCCGCCTCTGCGACACCCGGGCTCCGTCCGGGCCTCCCTCACGGCATTATCAGGACCGATCGGCGTTTTATCCCGGGTAGCGCTGGCCTTCCGTTGCGCCAGCACGGGCCAGTGGGCCGCGTGCCCGGAAGCGGCAAATACGCCCGGGTACCAATGTGCCCTGGTGCCGGGGAGCGGAATACTACACTTGTCGCGTGCCGCAGATTATGGCGGAAGGAACACTTCGGGCATCCTGACCTCCGATGGGAAAGATTTCCCGGCCGCGGTGCACCATTTTTATGTAGGGGTTTCACGCATCGGAACCTGCAACCTTTTATTGGTTCCCCCCCATGTACAGACATTACGTTAATCAAAGTTACTCTACAATGCCCGCCTGCCACCCGGGTGTATTAAACTAAGCGGCCCGTATGATTGTTCGTTCACGTTCACCGTGGATCAGCCCGGCATCTGCCTTTTACTCCCAAGAAAGATTTCGCTCACATTCCGAACTCTATGTATTTTAGATTTGCGGGATAAAATGATCACTCCTCAACTTCCATCGCTCACGCACACAGCACACATCACACTTTCAACCGCTCACTCATTAACCCTACGCGCCGCGCCGATGAATATAATTTAGACGGGACGGCCCTGGATATGAACGGGAGAGCCCACCGCTATTTGCGGCGGGTCGGAAAGCCAAATAAAATCCAGGACATATGTCGGGGACTTCCGCAGCGCCTGGGCGCTGCGGCGTTAATTTAGGGGGGATGGAAAAGATCGCTTACCGAAAGATGTTGCCCCGACGAAACCGCACTGGCAAATGCCTCGAGAGACGGGCCCGCGAGTCCCAGGTGCCGGCCAGCCGCTGCCTTTCACCCGGCGGGCACGCCTTTCCCGCCGGAGGCAAACATACGGCGGACTGGCCTAACGCGCACTCTGGTTCTCCGGCCCGCCGCTCCACACACTCTCTGACGCGCTCAATTTTGCCCTTACACAATTCCAAAATTAACTGGTCAAGTGAAAAAAGTGTCCGGACCCTCCTGCGGCGTCCAATGCTGCGTTTCTGGTGTTTCACTGCACAATACCCCTGCAACAGGCACCGCGCACCGAAACACAGTCCATTTTGCATGTTTATTGCCGTGTTTCTACCAATCACCACGTAATATGAACATCAACAACGGCCTCACTGGGCTGCAACCGACGCTAAAACAATAAACGGGCGCCTACGGGCCGGGACGCCCTGCCCCTTCCTGGACGAGCGGCGGACGTGACCCGGTCGACCCGACCCCGCCTCACCCGGCTCGGGTCGCGGGGAGGCGGCGGGGCCGGCCGTCTTCTAATAAAACTCCCTGCACTAGCGCCCCTACACAGACAGACAGACGAACGAACAGACGGCCTCCGTCGGCGGGCCCTACGGTCGCGGCGCGCAGAAGACACCCGCTGATATGTTTCGTTCAGTACATCACCTGGGCCGCGGTGTGTGCTCCGCTCCTTCCCCTCCCCTCCCCCGCTCTGTGCCCCTCCCCACCCTCTTGTTCTGAAGGATAAATTCGGACGCCTCTGCGCCCCTTCACCGCGGACATTCAAATAAATAGCACTATCACGAGCGGTGTGATGCACGCATCTGCGAGCGTTAAAATAACTATCCAAGTCGCTGCAGCAGTAAAAGAAGTCGAATCCGGAGGCGACCCAACGATGGAATTGTCCAGCACTGGCCGCGGACGGGCCGTCGGACGGCCAAAGCGGTCTGTCTACAAAAATAGCCGGTCTCCGGTGGGCAGTCAGGGACGTGTCGGTCTGCCTCTCAGCTGACCGAGCACTTGGGCTGCTCGCCGTCAGCGGGGGCGGCGGCGGAGCCTCCGGCAGCGGCGGGCGCCACCTCAGCATCCCCGCTGTACGAACTGGAAACGGACGCCGCCTGGTCACTGAGGGTCCGCCCGGCGGGCGGCACCAACCCATACCGACCTCCCACTCCCCTCCAGCACTGCCCGGAGCCGGCTTCTGGGAACCCTGGAAATGTGCACAACTGACCCGGCCCTCCTCCCGTGGCCTGAAGCGCCATCTGACCTCTCCCCTCTTCCCCGCCTCCCCCTCCCACGAGTACTGCCCTGTGCGTGAGCCGGTCCTCAGACCCCTCTGCCTCCCCGCCCATCCTCTCCCCTAATCTCCACCAGACTTCTAGCATCACGCCGCATGCCCCGCTCTCCCGATCTCGAGTCATGCAGTCAGTCCCCATGCAGCGCCGGCAGTCGAGGAATGGCGAAGAGTGGCTGGCGATCGGTGTCAGAATCAGACGCCAAGGCGCTGGCGGAGCGGCTGCAGAGCTTCAGACGAGCCGTGGCTGAGCTGCGGCAGCGCTGTAGAGAGCTGTAGCGAGCCGGCTCAGCGCCACAGACAGGCCGTGGAAGAACCTCACCTCGCGGGACGCCGGCGGTGGCAGCTCGGAGGCCGCGAGTCGCGAGTACGGCGCGCAGTCACCCACAGCCGCATACAGGGTCACAACGGACGGACAGGCATACACGCACACACACGCACAGGGAGAGAGCAGGCGAGCGAAGGGAGAGGGGCGGCGCGCGAGCGGCCGGTCGGCGGCGGTGCGGACCCGACACCGTGCTCTGCCACATGCCCCGGCGGAGTCGGCATCATCTACTGCTGGGCGCCGTCGAAGTTGTAGGCTTCGTACTTCTCGGGCATGACGTAGCTGATGTCGTCCCACGGGTGTCGGTACAGGCCCTGCTTCAGGCGCTTCTGGTCCAGGTAGTGGCCTGCGGGGACATAGTGAATAATGTGATGAGGGACATCTAGCGGTTATACGGGGACAGAATTAAAAGAGACAGAGACGGAGAGCACAGACAGAAAAAAGAAGAAAAATACAAAAATAATGAACGATGCTGTTCGTGCGTAAGCCACTGCCACTTCAACACTGTATCTTCCTATCCCCGGCGGCGTCATACAGCAGCTCGAGCGGTGTCGATCGGGTCTTTCCTGCCGTGCTGCGGGCATCAATAAAAAACACAATTCTAACGAATAGTGTTTGTCCATTGCAAACAACCTGCGGGTATCTCGAACTCACCGATGAATCCGATGCTGCGTCCCAGCACGAACAGGCCGTTCAACACGCCGATCTCGACGTACTCCTGGGCCTCCTCACTGCAACAGCAGAGACAGGTGGATTAGCATCGGGTGAATACGACACTGCACAATGGGAGACGTTGGGACGAGAAGACGGCCAAATAGATTCCAGATGGCTCCGTTCACACTCTATTTATTGGTCACACGCGATGAAAATTGAAATAAATACGGTGCGTTGTCGCCATGTTGCTAAGACCGACCCACAAAAGGCCCATGGCACGATGTATAAATAAAATAGAGGAATATGCATCATATTCATTATTCTTTACAGCGAGTAGGTGGCAAAAGGCTAGGAAAATACAGATTATTTGTAATAAGTTATGGTGGTGAAAACACAATTATGGTGGATGGTGTTACACACACGCATCAACTTTTTGTCGAATACTATCGGCAGTTTCGATCTTTTATTTCTATGTTTCCCTTTGTTTGCCCCCTCCTGACCCCTTTCGCCGCTGCTGTGGAACGCCAGAAGTGGGTCGCACCCCACCGCTCAGTCGGATCCACTCGAGGCCCCGGTTATCACCGAGCTGGCAGTGCGCGGTGTCGGCGGCACGCTACGGCCCGGCGCCGAGCCAGGCGTGGCACACTCCCATTGGCCGCGCCGAGAACAGTCAAGGTCGTACATCCCAAACTAGCGTCGGATGAGGACGGCTGGCTAGTTGTTATTCCGAGGGTGGTGAGGACAGTGTCGGAGGCTTGAAGAGGACAGTGTCGGGAGGCTTGCAGAGACTGGCGACTGGTGCTGGACTAAAACGGTAACCGTGCGTGAAAAAGTTCCGGTCTGTGACCTGAGTTCCGGTGCGATACGCACATTATAAACACTTCACAGTTGGAAACTTTAAACAAAGAGTAGCAACTAAGGAAGCCTTTAAGCAGCCTTTATTTCTATTGTCAGGCGATTGAAATCGGTGATCAAGGAGGCGTTCTTTCGGCAGCGTACCACCAAACGCGCTCAACCACCGCTCCAGCAGCTTCAGCATCACGGCTACATCGCCATGACCTCCCGGGAGAATGTGCTACTGCTCGGAGGGAACGGTCTGATCGGCTCAGAGACCGCAGCTCAGCTGATCGCCGAGGGAGGCTCCGACCTGACCCTGCTCAGTCGCGGCACACGCTACTTCGACGTGGGTACGCGCGTGTTTCCGCATGTTCGCCTGCTCACGTGTGACCGCCACGGTCCGCTGACGGAGCTGCGGGAGCTCACCGCAGAGCTCCCCCGTTGGGACTTTGTGGTCGACTTCAGCGCCCTGCAGGCCTCTGATGTGACCAGCGCACTAGAGGCGCTGGGAGGGAAGGTGGGCCACTACATCTACATCAGCTCCGACTCTGTGTATGAGGTGAGCGCACCGTCCGCCGGAGGGGGTCCCAGTGTCGAGGAGGACGCCCGCAGGCCGAAGGATCCAGCCGAGCGCGCCCGGCTAGCGGCCGCCGACCCGTACGGGGACGGTAAGCTGGCTGTAGAGGAGGCCCTGGAGGCGGCCGGAGTGCCTTACACTGCGCTCCGTCTGCCGGACGTGCTCGGGCCGCGCGACACCACCGGCCGCTGGTGGGTACACCAGGCGTGGCTGCAGTACCTGCCGCACGTGGGACGGCCCGTGCCCGTCACCAGCACCGTCAACACGTGCGCCACCAGCTATGTGTACGTGGCGGACGTGGCACGTGTGGTGCGCACGGTGATGGGACGGGTCCGCGCCGGCCGGCCGCCGCGCGGCGCCTTCAACATCTCCCTAGACCGGAGCTTCACGCTGCCTCAGCTGATGTCAGAGATGGCCGCCGAACTGGGCGTCACAGGCATCCTGACAGAGGTCACCGACGACCCCCAGAAGCACGGGTTTCTGCCCAGCATCATCTACACCCTACCATCCGTCACCCGCGGCCCAATCAACATCGCCCGCGCCCGGCGCGAGCTCGACTTCGAGCCCACCCCGTGGCCGGCAGTGCGCAAAGAGCTGGTCGGATTCTACCTGGATGCGTTCCACCGGTTCCCTAAGGAGCGTCAGGTGATTCTGGAGAACCTGCAGCACATGGCGGTAGATGAGGAGCACCGGCAGAGGCTAAAGGTGGCCTTCAGAGAGACACTGGAGCGGGGGAGTGCCGGAGAGACGCCGGCCGCGCAGCAGAAGGATGCCGCTCCTGCGTGAGATGCTACCTCTGATGTTGAAAGAAATCAGGGCCCAATCTTACCATGTAAGTTTATGGTATGGTAGAGTATGGTATATTTGACCACGCCACTTCGATTAGCAAGCGACTACATAGTTGGATTGGTAAACGATGTTTGCAAAAAAAAAAAAAAAACGTGAGGTTTGCAGTTTAAGACAGGTTAGCATTCAGTGTAAATTTTACCGTTAGATGAAAATGGAGCAATACGATCGGTGTAGCATTTCGCCGTGCGAATAATAAGGATATTGCTCCGAGCCGTTTTTTTTTTAGCATGAAGCATTCGTGAATCTGCTCAGGTGGTTTACTATTTTTTTTTCGACATACCTTTTTGAGGCGTGGTAGCCTTGTGTAACTTAACAAGCGTGCTTTTACTACAGCTGTGTGGAACTTTTTTTGTTTTTACTACTAACAATGCGAAATCTTAGGAATATACTACTTTCATCTAGCATTTCTTTGGCATCTTACAATGCATCCCATACAAAATAACCGAAATATTGCATGCCCATATGGGCGTCATGACACGAAGAGTTTTAATAATTCCCTCGGTGGTGTGACAAACTCAGCTTATGCGTGCAAATCGTTGCAGCGGTTCGCAGTTTTGCCACCAAGTGCGTGCCTGCGTGCCACCAAGTCTCATGCGTGCAGCAATGGCCTCGGTAGGAGGTCAGGGTGTAAAGTTTCAGGGCGCGTCTACAGACGTTGGTCATTAAGGTACTCACGGTGTGAAGATGCCCGAGTTGCGCAGCAGATCCACGAAGCTGGTGGCGATAACGCCGTCCACGTTCAGGATCAGGTTGGGCTTCTTGGACGTGGTGATCTTCTCCACTTCGAGCGCGTAGTTGAGCAGGGGAGTGGCCGGGAAGTTCTCCTTGACGAAGTTCTTGATGATCTCCACACGCTTATCCGGGTTGTTGATCTGGGGATGACCGCGGCGCAACCGGTTAGCTAAGAGTCGTAGCGCCAGAAGAATGATTAGAAGGAAAGGCTCGATTGCGGATAGGACTAAGACGACTGGTCAGTGGTCATCAGACAACAATCATACAGAGCGATTGAAGCCGACTTTGGTCCGACTCGTAAGAATGTGATTATAAAATGCTCATACACTATGGTCATTGGTCATGTAGTGTAGAATAAACCAAGGCGGCGTACGTCTAGCGAATTCAGTCTCCATTATGACTCACCGACTTGACGCGGTGACCGATGCCCATGATGAGCTGGCCCTTCTTGCGCATCATGTTGACGAAGTCGTTGGGGTGCAGGTTGGAGTCGTGTCCCTCGCTGAACACCCGGGCAGCTCCGTCAAGAGCGCCGCCGAACCGGTCACCCTGGGGACGGACAGAGGTAGGGTCACACAAAGGTCACCAATGAAGGATCAGTGGGTCAAAGACGGACATGAAGGTTAACGAAGAGGGGGTTGAATGACGTTAACGCTAACGGCCGTCAGAAATGAATAACGCATGCAGTATCACCGATTTCTGAACATAACAGACAACACTGTTGGATGAAAATAATTGTTTATGACATCAAAGTCAGCAAACCTCCCCACAGCTAGCAAACAACAAGTTAAAAAAACCTTGAGCGATCATTGCCCTGAAACGTCAACCCAGCCCTGCCTCCATTCCAATCCCAGTCGCGGTCACTCACGATGGTGAGCAGTCCGGAGACGAGTGACGACACCAGGTCCTTGCCGGCGCGCGCTGTCACGATGGTGTTGTGCGCACCGCTCACCGCCGGGCCGTGATCGGCCGTCACCATCAGACACATCTCAAAGTACTTGCAGGCGTAGGGCGGCAGGCGGCGCTGGAACCAGAGCAGACCCACCACGCCGCCAAGGCCCATGTCCTGACGGAGCACGTCCGTGATCGGGATACCGGCATAGATGAGCTCCTGACCACGCTCGTCACAGATGGACGACATGAAAGAGGCCGGCTTGCGAATGAGGCCGAGCTCGCGCGCCCAGTTGTAGTCCATGGGCACGGTGGGAGGGGGCACCTCGGGCTCCGGCACGATCACACCCTTGGACACCAGGTCCTGGTACACGGCGCCTGTGGAACGAGCGGGGGGGGGGGATAGAGGTGAGTGCAGTCAGACCGCGGAACCCGGTAGGTCGCACAGCATAACCACTGTCTGCGGGGCTTTGCAGCATTGCCACATATGAAACGCGGATCGCCAGAGACATCGTTACATTACAAAATGTGCATTTAAATATTTGCGGTCACGGTCATCTGATGGTCATCGCTCTTTCTAAGACACCATACAAGATGATACCAAGACTGTCTCTGTGAACGCAGTGAACGTCAGTGAACGCAGGTGACAGCATTTTGTTGTTTAAAATCCCAGCAAAATCCTTCCACAAGTCTCTCCATGCCTCTCAGATTCACTCTCAGCGAGCCATACCCCTGTCCGTCCCGCCCGTGCACCGTCTCTCACCGATGGTCTCGCCGAGCTGATCGAATGTGGCCGGCACGCTGGCGCCCGTCTCCGCCAGCGCCCGGTTCTTGGCCACCGCCGTCTCCAGCTCTCCGTTAGCGCAGGCGCCCGCGTGTCCGAACTGAACCTCAGACGTGAACATGGCTGAAACGGGACGGAGGAAAGAAGTCAGATATACACTTATACAGAGCTGTGACCCAACTGAATCTCGGACGTGAGCATGGCTGAAACGGGACGGAGGTATGTGAGACAAACAGCGGAGGGACGGGGTACATATATGTAGATAGTGTTCGAGTCAATTTTCGGTTGGTAACCGTCATGGTGTTTTGGCGAGAGCAGTGCATGTACATGACCGTCTCAAATGAATTTCCAGGAGCGATAAAATAATGACAACTTAATTCACTTTGATATCTGGGTAAAGGTGAACACTGAACATGTTACACAATATAGAAAACAGAGGGTACCTATTCGGCCTCCTGCTATCTCACGTACACGGTCCCAAAAGTTAGGATTAATCGCCATTAACGTTCCACAATCCCCAATAGCGACGCAGTAGACTGGGGGGGGGGGGGGGCAAGAGCGGCCCACTCACTGGCGCACGTTCCGATGCACCAGGCCACTAGCGGCTTGGTCAGTGTGCCCTCCTTGATGGCCTGGCAGACGTCGTATTCCTCGACGCCGCCCACCTCTCCCAGCAGGACAATCATCTTCACCTGTGGGACGGGGTGGCGGGGAGACGGCGTCAGTCACGGTGGGTGTGGCGGCAATAAGCTGCGCTTGGCTCACCGGAACAGAAGAGTCGCGGCGAAGACGGACATTTGTCATGAGGTCAAAGAGAGGTCAAGAAAAGTTAGCGCCAGGCCAGTGTTACGACTTTTAGCCCTTTCTCTGTCGAATTGTTCAATGTATAACCCGGTAGTAGCACGTGTGATTCGGCTCAACCAAACTAGCTTGTTTCCGCATACAAATCAAACCAGCGAAAGACGACGGCTAATTAAACCCAAATTACATCGGCATCAGCACACCCCCTCCACAAATGTAAGACATTGGAAAAGCAGGCGACAAAAGCTCAACAGATCAAGGCCCCGTGAAACACAACAGCTCTCGACCTGTGCAGAGCTCATCGACTCACGTTGGGGTCCCGCTGGTAGCGCATGATGTGGTCCATGAAGGTGGTCCCCGGGTAGCGGTCGCCGCCAATGGCCACGCCCTCGTACACGCCGTTCGTCCAGCGGGAGATGATGTTGTTCAGCTCGTTGGACATGCCGCCAGAGCGCGACACGTACGCCACGCTGCGGAGGGTCGGGGAACTAACGTCAGCGGGGCGGGGAGAGGGAGTTCGGGAGGGGCCAGTAGCCAGTGATGCGCTCTCAGTCCCTCGGCCTGTCCTCAGCTAAGGCATCAAATCGAGATAGAATCGAAACCCCCAAAACATATTGAACCAGGTCTTCAGAAAGTCGCATATACCTGGTTCCCTGACAAGCTGCTGCACAAGATAAAACAGACTAAAATAAATTCAGCATAGACGTTCCCAATGGATAATGGATAGTGCTTGCGTTCTACAAGTTATGGTGAAAGCAGGAGGCATGGCCATACAATAATATTCGTTATTGATCATTTTCCGGATGCCCGGGAGATAGTCGGTAAGATGACGGCTCACCTGCCGGGCCGGTACAGCTTGGAGAGCAGCAGGTTGTCCATCATGCCGCCCGTGTTGCCGATCTTGAAGCAGCCCGGCTTGATACCACCTGAGGCGGACATAGCGAGCCGTTAGCGCTAATATCTTCAGTCATCTCATCCAGTCAGTGCACGGGCTAAACGGCCTGGGTTTAGAAATAGCTGACCATGTAACTGCATACAGCGGCACCGCCGGGCGCACGACTGGACAGTGACGGAGACGAGGGTAACTGTGAGTGAAGGACCGTGGGGTCACATGGCGCCATGTCCTCGAGAAGACGTGGTGGAGGCGCCAGGTGCTCCAGAGGTGGTGAGAGGCGTCGTGTACTCAGGAGGATGAGGTGAGAGACGCCACGTAATCGAAATGCGGAGAAGATTCACTGTGTCCTCAGAAGGAGGGAATATGGTAACGTGCCCAGGAAAGGAGAATACGGACCACTTTCCCCAGCTGTGACGGGTCCTGACTCACCGACGGTGGCCGGTCCGATGATGGTGACGCCCTTCTGGTCGGCCGCCTTGATCAGTTTACGGGTCAGGTTCTCCGGGATGCCCTCAGCGATGATGGCGATCGTACGGATCTGGGAAACAGACACCATTTAGTACAGAGTACAGATATAAGACTAACGGATGGCATCAGTGAAGTTTGCAAAGATTTTGAAACAGGAGAAGACGGCCAAGAACGAAACAGCCTTGTCTGCTAGATTAAACACCAACTGGCGATTAAACTAGAACCTTTCCATATTTTACCACCGGCATGCCCGGGTTACTGCCCACCCGCTCCCATAAGATGAGCTTCAGCCTGGGACAGTCTCCCATCCCGCCCCTCTCCAGAGCTGAAGATGGCGTCCAGGCACCATCACCCCCGTCTGTGCCCACCTGCGGGTACTGCATCGTCTCGACCACCGACTCGTAGGCCGAGCGTAGCGACGCAAAGTTGACCATAACGTCCGCCTGAGGGTGCTTTCTCATCGCGTCCGCCATACTCTTGTACACTGGCGACGGAACAGGACGGCAGCAAGTTAGATAAAGACAGTCGACATAGTGGCAGGTCAGAGACTCAGCACTCAGTCAGAGCAGGATGGTCAGCTATTGAAACAATGCCAGACGATGGAGCTGTCGTTGAGAAGCTTCATCATAAACAATCAGGAAAGTCAATAATGCATGACAAGCTGAGATGATTAAAATACCATGAACAAAGCGCGCAAAGTCACCTGGGTTTCTGTTTAAGTGTAATGACTAGAATGATGCTGAAGGCCGGATGCTTCGCTGGAAATAATTAGAATAACGTATTCAAAACTACTTAGCAAGAATAGATCGTCAGTTTACATAGGTATCAGAGCGGTTTTAGATGGATCACCGCTGGCTACCATACCTGGCACGAGGATTTCCTTGTGTCCCCAGTAGAACTTCTGCTTGTGGTCGCCAGTGAATGGGTAGATCATACACTGCACCGACGGAGTCTTACGCGAGCACACAAAGTCAAAGTCCATCATGCCCTGTAGAGCGGTGGAGGGGTTAGAACGTCATTCGGAATCCAGAGTAGCGGGGCTAGAACAGGCTTTAAGAGTGAAACTGCCAAAGACGCCGCGCCGCAGTATGACGACGCCAGATAAAATGAGACAAAAGGTGGCTTTTCATTATAAGACTACTAAATGAGGCAATAAATTGTCTTAATGCGCCAACACAGCTGACAAAGCGACAAGCGCTAAGGCACTCAACCAGTTAACCGACTCCAAAGCATCCACACAATGACATGGTGGCACCCCTCAGGGCGTCCCATCCCCGTGTCTAGACCGCCGTGTCGGCCCCTCGCCACTGACCTGGACGGCGCGTGTCTGCATTCCCCACACGATGGCCTTGGTGTCGCGGTGGAACAGCAGGTCCCGTTTGCCGCCGTCCGCAGAGTCGGCCGGCGGAGGCACCACCTTACGGGGCGGCGGCGGGCTTTGCTGCGGGGGAGAGGTACCACGTCAGCCAGGCAGCGAGCGGTGGGTGTAAAAGAAAACAATTATCGAAGGAATGCACCAAAATGAGAGCTCACAAGCCAAAAAGTGAGTACAAGCTGACGAATGCATGATTGGTAGCTTCTTAGATCGAAGCAGCGAACACGTTTTTTATGACGAACTGAATATCTTTTATCGCATAATTAATGCGTTATCCAACAGCTACAACATAATTTCTACTTTTACCATACAACGTAAATTGAGAAAATGAAAGGCATTCTGCCCCCAAAGCGACTACGTACGATCTCTGACTGCTGTCCTCCCGGCAGCAGGAAGTTGGCAGTGTGCTGCGCCGCCTCTGGCTCACTCAGGATGGGACGCTTGCCGAGCGCCATCGCCACGATAGCCGTCATGTGGGTCTCGTTACCAAACACGTGCACAGGGACGCCCAGCGAGCGGCCAGTCTCACGCATGATCCTGAAAGAAGGGGAGGTGAGGTCAGAGGGATGTTGTGGACAGTCAAAGGACGTACTGCACAAAGGTGAGAAGGTAAGGCCCGGTTCAATGGTGATGTGTTACGATTGGATTCAAGAGAAGCAATATGATCGAACGTTCCACCAATTTCCTGTCTAATCCCCGAATCCAGTACCAGTCAAAAGCTCGCCTGATAAATTGCCAGACGCTGAAGTCGTACGAGACCTCAAAATAGAAACTCTCGACCATCACGTCAGCAGCTAACTCATAGGTATGTGGGTGGCCCTGGATGAGCATACGGCATTGCCTGTGACCACAGACACTGAGCGCCTGGTGCGTTACCTGAGCCCCTCCTGGTAGTTGGGCCCTGCGCGACGGACGAAGATCTGCGCCTTGTGCTCGACCAGCTTGGCCTGGAACTCCATCAGGGCCTTGACGATGCCCTTGAAGGTGGCGGCCACGTTGGTGAAGTTGGCAATGCCGCCGCCGATGATCAGAATCTGTCGGAGCGGGCGGGCCGAGAGATCAGACGGGTACAATTAGGAGTGGACAGAACCTTACATATCCGCCACAGCCGGATTTTTAACCGGCTACCCGGCTACCCAGTGCCAGCCACCTTTCCCGGCTAACCGGCTAACCGGCTATCCAGGCAAATATTCTGATAAATGTGTATGATACACTTATCAGTAGGTTAAGAACTTCGAATAATCTCTTATGAAAAATTGTTACTTAAGTCCTTTTAATCGGCAGTGCCAGCCACCTTCCCACAATCAACTGCCCCTCAAACCCTTCCCCGAGCGTGCCCACACCTTTCCGTCCGGGTGCGGCTCGTCAGTCATCAGCGAGAGGATCGTCCGCGCGTAGTCGTACGTCTGACCCTCGGTCGGCGCACCGGAGTACTCGCCTGCGGAGAAGAGGGCGGGCAGAGCCGGTTATGGTCAGAGGGACCGGGGATTAACGCAGATCGTATGGCAGATCGGCACGAAATGCTGCGATCGTGTAGGAATGCGGGCGAGATGCATCTCTAAAGGCAGCAGTGAGCGAGTGAGCTTCAGATCCAGATAAGAAATCGTTGAACGAAATGCTTTATGCCCTACAAATGCAGTATTCTAGCGTTACCTTTTCTAGCGTTGATGCATCATTCACGTAAAAGTGAACATCAGTTGTCTATTTACACGATTGTCTCCAAAGATAAACAACAATTAATTCCAAGCAAAAAAAAAAAAAAAATTGGGAGACGCACTAAAACACGAGCACTTGGAAACACCTATAATGGGCCAAAGACAGTCATAGCTACTAGCTAGCACTATTGCAGTGCAAGCGCCAAGCTCCAGCAATGATCGTGCCTTGCTAGTCAGTTTCTCGACCTCTCCCACCCCACTGCACCCCTCCCGCTAACTGACCGTAGTTGGCCAGCTCGCTGGCTCCTCCCAGTTCGCAGATCGTATCGGCGTAGATGACAGAGGCGCCGCCACCAGCCACCATCGTCCAGATCCGGCCAGACTTGTTCAGAATGGTCAGCTGCGGGAGAAACGGGAGCAATAGGTCAAGTCAGGTCAGGTCAGGTCAGAGGAACACAACGACGATGAAGATGTACATAATATTCATCAGCTTTAAAGACAACTGACCAGAATTACCCATATAAGCAGTAAAAAAAAACTTATCCAGCTGCCATGACTTTTGTAACATTCGACAGACACTACACCCACACTACTTTGCGCTCTGAGCCTCAGAGACATCGGCGGACTGCACCGCGCACCAGTATCTGTCCCCGTCCCGTGCCGTACCCAGGACCGTGCATCGACCCACCTTGAGTGATGAGCCCGACTTGCTGTCCAGGTCGGCAATGTAGGCCTCCGCCGGGTACTGCTCGCGACCGAACGGCGTCGGGTACTCCACCTCACCTGGGGGTCAGAGGTCAAGCTAAGGTCAGGGTCGTGTCAGACCAGCGCCAGCTCAATTCGGACCAGGTGAGGACGTGACAGTCTTAGTCTAAAAGACAGGTGAAGCCAAATAAGGGTTGATTACGAGGCCAGGAATAACATGGTGGCCACGAGAAGACAGGCAGGGAAGAATAGGTCAAGTAAGGCAAGCGACTACTTGGGACGGTGATTTATGCTGTCACAGCGACCACTGAGAGTTACGTTGACAAAACGTAGCAGCTTTCCGACGAAAGTTATCACGCCAGCCTTTAGGGTAAGAATGCACCCGAGATCATATTACTAAATACGTTGACTGATAACAACTAGGTGTCCCACAGGTCCACTGACCCCACTTGGAGCGGCAGATGTACTCGGCAGTGGCGTCCAGCTTGGCGGCCAGGTCGAGCACGAAGATGCTGTCCTTCTGCACCACCAGCGGGTTGATCTCCAGGTAGGTGAAGTAGAGGTCCACGTACTGGTGGTACAGCGCGTCCACGAACGTCGCCAGCATTCTGAGAGGAAGAGAAGGCCTCACGTCAATATATCCGCGAGTCCTAACATGGCAGCATGCGAGGCGACTACCGCCAGCATCAGAGATAATTCCATAGTTAGAGATGAGTCTTATCATAACTTTTTATAAGAAGGTAGGTATACAAAACAGAAGAGTTTCAATGAATTTCGGAGCGAAGCTGCGTATTCGTATTACAGAAAGGAGAAATAATCGAATTCTTGAATTCAAATCAATGAGCATCAATATCAAAAACTCCCTCCCTCCAAGAGCTCCGATTTACGCGGAAAGATGAACTCTGGAGAGCTATGTGGCGCACCCCACCCGGCGCCGCGCCGCCCCTTATCCCATCCGTGGCGCAGGTAACGTACTCTTTCTTGTCGGCGGGCACGTGCGTGAGCAGTTTGGTAGTGATATCCTCCTTCGAGGGGAACGTGTCAATCGGCACGTCCAGCTTGAGCGCCTTGGCGTCCACATCGCCAATCTCGACACCGCCCTGAGTGGGGAAAGGGGGTTGTTATGGGCGGCTCGTCACCCGCGGGGGGGGGGGGGGGGCACGGACGAGCGAAACACTGGTTATAATTTAGATACTCATGGAGGGACGAACAAAGCTAGGACGAAATACACAAACACCGATAAATACAAACACATTGTGGCAACATAAGCAAAGTACACCGTATGATATAATCTTTTTTCAGCGTAGCGATCGCCATCATCGGCGTTTTACTCATTTACATTTCTCTTATTCGACCTTAGTCCATTACACAGACCTGTCCTTTTTTCCCACCCTTCTGGTCGCTGCGACTCCGTTCCCTCTCTCCTTACCCGTCACTTTTCCTCCCCTCTTCCACTCCCCCTCTCGCTCTCCCTACACACACCTGATGATAGAAGAGGATGGAATCGGCGTGCCGATGGGAGTAGATGCACACGTACATCTCTTCATCCTGAGTGTGCTCCACAAAAGGCTCGATGATGAACGTCCGCAGTCGGCCCACCGCCTTACCGATCTGTAAACATACGAGAGCAGGGGTGAGTCAATGAAGGGAGGGAAGTCATAAGGAGAG
Organism: Amphibalanus amphitrite; assembly: GCF_019059575.1. Lineage (NCBI taxonomy): Eukaryota > Metazoa > Arthropoda > Thecostraca > Balanomorpha > Balanidae > Amphibalanus > Amphibalanus amphitrite. Next base: position 34,955 of record NW_024882708.1, on the reverse strand, counting down.
TCAGACGACCCACAGCCTTACCGATCAGAAAACATACGAGGTAAAGGGTCAAACAGTGGAGGAAGGGACTCTATATGAAGTGGTCTTTCCTGTGTATGTAGGCGGTCACAGTCAGCCATGATGCCAGAGAAGCTAGCCAATCGTCTTCCTAATATGCCGACACGAGGGGCCCAAATCAACAATGAGATTCAGGGAGTCAGGCCAGCTGCAAGTCTCGTTCGAGACTTGCAGCGGAGGAAGAAAGGTCAAAGGGAGTCATACAGTTAGGTAGCTAGTCCGGGGACCTAATCGGCAGGGAGGGCGGGCCTCCTCTGCCGATGGGGTGTGATCGGTGGGAGGGTAGTGAGGCGGGAGGGGGAGCTGGTTTAGAAAGCGGTCGAAGTGGCGTTGGCAGATAGCCCGGGCTGAGATCCGGTGGCTTGGGAGAGGTGATAGCGAGCTTCTCTCTCTCCCTCTCCCCCCCCTCTCTCTCTCTCTCTCTCTCTCTCTCTCTCTCTCTCTCCCTCTCCCTCTGATAAAATCGCTGTATTTTTCAGTGGTGTGACATGAAGTCGGTACAAAGTGGCCTCCAATAGTCAATACCCCCGCCAGAACTCAGGAGTGCCACCGAACGATGAGCAGCCTATTGAAATGCTCAGCACGCTTCCTGACACTACTCAACAATGGGTCAGTGGACCGACGGGGTATGCTGAGTGTTCCCGCGACTGTTTCAAGCTACATAAGAAAATATCAAGCTCAACGCTCTTTGATTCGCGACAAGGTTCCTATGATATGCAACGATGTCGAAATACTATCAAGCAAATGTCTACATACATACATTAGTGGTACTTTGATATCGGTAGTCACTCAGGCGGGTAAAGTGATAAGGAGCAGCAAGTAACCTTGCCTGCTTCATTTAGTTCCTGATCGTAATCCTTCACTCAATTGCCCCATCAATGAAACCTTTCATGACCACTCCCGGGACCGGAATCAGCTCTCAGGAGCTCAGTGCCTGTGAGGTCACCCCAGCCCCCCCACACCGGTGACCGGCGACGGACTATCACCCCACCCCGGTCCGACGGGGCGGGGATCGGTCCGTCAGATTGCACAGGCCCGTCGGCCGCCCTATCACCCATCAAAACACCGGCGCCGCTGAAGGGTCGATCTGAACGGATTAGGTGGTGCAAAACACACAGCTAGGACCAGGGGCACTAGCACAGTGGGCGGCTGGGGTCCCATGGAGCCCCATAGTGTGGGAGTCTAAACAACAGGGTTATCGGAGCGTGGGTGGTTCATGAACGCTGGGACACTATAGACGCCTTTCTTTCCATTCTCGTCCAATACCAATCCATCATCAAATATCAGCTATCACGTGACACAGCCCTAAATTCAGTAACGTTGTAGGCGCACAACAGGGAGCTCCACCATGTGGTACTCAATACTCCAAGTCGTCTACCGACTCCTCGACCCCAGAGATGACATCGGTACCTACAGAGCCATACATAGCCAACACACAGGACAACAGCCCTGGTGTCGCCCCATTGAGCGTGCTCATCCATCTTTTATGAGCCGGACAGCAAACAGGCCCTTTTAGCCGGTGTGTACGATATTGTGCTAGCGGTGAAAACACGCCACGACATCGGCGGCGGTGACTGCCATTGATCCAGGATTAGCCAGCGCGCAGAATAGAGTTCACAATAGACCACGACGAGCGGAGTAGGATGGTCATACACAGTCGCTCGCATTCATAACCGATCGATCAGTGTGAAATTTGAATCGAAACAAACCCTGAATGATTTGGGACGAGCTCGTTTCCATTCATGGCCAATCCATTGAAGAGGCAAGAGTCGTGACACAATTATTCTATATCGATCTCATTATATGGCATTCAGTGAGATTACATTAGCATCGGCATTTGAACGGTCGATTAACGACTGGCTCCGACAATCCACTGCTTGAGGACACCTGTCTAATATGTCACACCTGCAAGGCGGCCTGTCAAGTGGCTGACAATCAGGACAGGCAATCAGATGACCATCCAAACACGGCCCCAATCACAGGTCAGCTGTCCGTGCCGCCTGTCGGTCATTATCGGGTCATTATCCCCACATGATTCCCATGTGACCGAGGTCACAGCAGAGTTACAGCTAGAGTAACGCCACGGCGTCGCAGTGCGTCACAGTGGTGACGGTCGGCGGACAAGTGTGCCGCCGTCTAGCGGCGCTCTGTCCGGCACCGCGGCGGCGGGGGCGGCCACCGCCTGCCCGTCTGCCCGCCGGGCCGCATGACCGGCTTTCTAACATGTCTAGCTCCGGCCGGCGCCGCTACCCGGCTCGGCCCGACCTGTGAGAAAGTCGGCCCGGCGCGGCCGCGCGGCCCGGCCGCGTTAGTCGATCGGGGTCTGCTAGTTCGATTGAGGTAGCGGCGTAGCCAGGAGCGGACCCCAGTCGGCAGAACAGAATTGACTCGATGTAGCCAGGAGCGGGCCCGAATCTGGCAACCCAATGGATCTAGTCAGACTCACGGGCTAGTCCTAAATAACCTAACGAATTAATCCCACGAGAGTAACGCCCAGTGTGAGTTCCGGTGAAGCGCAGAAATGCGGTCATCAGATATACATATGAGATCATTGCAGTAATTTTGATTGGAAGACAAAACGTCATAGCTGTGGTCACTCAGCTCCCATTCCAACGATCATACCCAAACGGCATAATCCCTATCCTATCCAAATAGCAGCTGTCTTCGCCCCGCATCTTTACCAAGGCTCATGGGCCTTGGGAGGGGCACGGGAACTCCACAGTCCACACCCTCACACCAGGCATTTAATAACCTTGAGACAGGAGATACCCTTTCACCACCAAGGTCAGCAGAAGCCATGAGAGGGGCGGGGAGAGAAAGCACGGGAGGGGCAGCGAGGGAGGGACGGGGATGGGAGGAAAGCGGTGCGGGTTCGGACCGACCCGGCCATGGATCCACCCGAGCTCCGCCCGTCCAGCGCTAGGCACGGACGGCCAGTCGAGCTCGGCCATTGGAAAGTCGGCCAGGCTCTCGCTGGCAAAACAGTCGCAACGGGCAGCGAGGCAGCCTTCAGGTCGAGCCAATAAGCAGTCAAAAGCGTGGAGAACAGACGACACTGTACTGCGATATTTTCAGAAGCCATGCGTCTGTGGTGCATTCTCAGTTCACTGACACCCATTGCACTTGCAGAGGGCACTTGCGATCAGTTTGTATGAATGACATCAGCTGCAAGTGATCTTTTTCAAAAGCAAACACTGACGTTGATTGTCTAACGGGCCTCGGGACGCGATAGCAGCAATAGAAACGCCCACAGCTCCTAACAGATAAACACCGATCTGGTCGGGGCTGCAGTGACTGTCATTGAGAGCTCAGTGGTCTGCGGCCGGAATGTCACGCCCAGGGGAGACATTGGCTACTGACACAGTATTATGGACGGCCGGGAAGCAAATTCCCAATAGTGCTACACGCTACGCACAGCCCGGGCGGGTGACGTCAGGGTGTCGTCACTCGCGTACGGGGCATGCGCATGGGGGCCCGCTCGGCTCTGGAGACGCCGGCGGCAGGCGGCTCAGATCTGCACGGCCGATGGGAGGGGGGGGGGGGGGGGGGGTTCCGAGATGTGCACGGCCGATGGGAGGGCTCGAAGACCACTGCTCTGATGCTTTAGTCAACTACACTGCGAACGATTTATCGGGTTTATCCGACGCAAGGGAAGTTGCGGCGAAAGAACCTGAGGTTGTTGCGTCATGCAGCATTATGGTAATCGAAATGTACTCTGCTCGTGCGGTGCGAGTTGGAGTGTTGGCTCGGTGGTAGGGCAAGCTGTGCACGGCTGGTGGCAGGTTTTGAGGACCAACATTCCACCAAGGCTCAAGTAAGCGTATCCGTCGTGAATGATTTACGCACCAGATGTTTGACAAAGCAAATGACCTCAAACAAGTGACACCGAAAAGCGAGATGCTATACGTTATTGCAACGTAGGTGAACGAGATGCACTCGCATCAATTACGAGTTTGACGGCAGCTGTAGCTGATCCGTTTATACCAAGGCTATAGAACGTTTATACATAGTGTTCGGCGGTGTCCCTGGGTTTAGGTAAGTTGAGGTAGAAGAACAGCAAATTTCCAGCCAGTTTCTCAACTCTTCTCGGGTTTTGACGTTACATCTCAAAGCCAAATCTTTGCAGTTCACGTGGATGTTCAAAATGCCTGAAGATTCATTTTTTTCCGAAAAAAAAGATCCTTTTCCATCGAACACCACAGGTGCAGAAACAACACTACCCACAAATCCAACACGAATTACAGTCTAACAGGTCTAACACCATCACGGTCAAATTCAACACCCAGCGCACCGACTCGCTCTATCGTCTGAAGGAAGATAGGCCCCTCTTGCACGAAGACACAAGTCAAAATCGTTTTCAAGTGATTCTAAATGGTCCGCACTCCGCACTCCGCAGACCATCAATATCGAATATGAATCTCAATCTAAATACGTTACCAAGATTATAGACATATTCGTCCAAGGAGACTGCGAATTCTGGATGAGTCTCCGTGCAAGAGGGGCCTATCTTCATACAGACGATGGATTGAGTCAGCGCAGCGCACCCAACAAACGCCAGCAATAGCCCCCTTGAATTCGCCCCTTAGGTCCGCGCTTGGATAATTAACCCTCGCATGTGTAGGGGGGGTCGGATGGACCCCCCCCCCTGGTTTTTCGCGAATAACTCGCGTAAAAAGCGGCCGATCGCGACGAAACTTTCAGTACCCTCGCATTGATCAATTTTACACCTACCCTGAAAATTTCATGACCCTGACCCAAATGACCTTTGACCTGTGACCTCTTTTCCGAGACCATGTTTGGCCGGAATCGCGATTTCGCGTATGTCGGCTCGCACTAGCCGCGTGTTTGCAAGCTTTTCGTGGTTTCAAACGTTCCAACATGTGATTTGATGTTACTCCCGTGTGTGTCAAGGTCACCTGAAGGTCAGGTCAGGTCATTGACCTTTGGCGACCTCGGGTGACCTCGGGTCACTTTTTCGAGTTTTACATGTTTCTAGGCTAGTTTTTGGAGCTGAATTCGAATTTAGCAACCATTTGAACATTTACGAAGTAGTTTTGGTGACTTCGTAACATGTTACGAAGCTGTCAGAGGCGGTTGACACGTACTACGAATACCCGTCACGACGCCTACTGGTTGACCTGACCTGACCTGACCCGACCTGGTCTAAATGCTTCAAGACATCATCTGTGATCAAAACTAACACGATATTCGTGATCAGCACCCCGAAAAACCCCTTAGCAGCCACACTTTACGACTTTCTAACAGGTCCCGATTTTCCCGACTTTGGGTCATTGACCTGACCTGGAAGGTCAACCAATGACCTAGGACCTTAAAATTGGGTATCATCGGCTTCCTCTCGTCACGGGCAACACGCTCGTTTTTTCCGCGAAGCTCTAGCTCGATCAGGGGCCAAACGGCAGGGGGGGGGGGTCCAACCGACCCACCCCCCCTACACATTAGAAGCTGGCAAACGCCGCACACATGCGAGGGTTAACAAGGTAATTATCCATGGTCCGCGTGTGGTTCGTGCATAGACTCGTATATTGTCCTCGTAAGTTTCCTTAATGTATCTGGACTAGCGAATAGACCCCACCTCGTCTAACAATTGCTTGGCTGATAGATGTGACGTCATATAGCCCGCACGCCAATGAGCGTGGCGTCAGGCTATGACGTCATCTCCCGCGACAACCAGCCACTCAGCGCTGGAGGTGCGTAGCGTGTAGCATTATTGGGAATTTGCGGCCGGGAAGCGGTGTTGCGCCGATCATGGAACGAAATCATCATCAGCGATCAGCGGACGGCGAACGGAGTGTTTCAGTTAAACACTTTTTGACCAACTTTTTTTTCTGACGAAGTTTGGTATCAGCGAGATAAATGAGCTGAAATCCAGACGAGCGGATAAAAGTGCACACATATTCAGCAATCCCAGTTCCGGCGTTTCTGACATCAGCCTCCAGTGTCGGCTCGTCGGCGCGGCTATCTGTCCAAATCCAGCCGGTCCTACGATCCCAGAGGCGCCTCGCCGGCGTGTCCAGACCGCGAGAAAGTGATTCCGGAAACCGGCCGGTCGGCGGCGCGGCGGAGATGACACTGGATGGACCGGCCCTGCCGGCCGCAGCGCCGGCCCGGGACTGCGAGAGCCGGGACTGCGAGACCCCAGGTAGCTGGGGTCAGCTACCTATCCGGATCATCGCCGCTGTCCAGCAAACTGTTCGGTCTTCCGGTGCACGCTGACCCAACCTCTCCAATACTAGTTAATAACCCACATCGACGGTGGCGAGGCTGAACCAAACTAATAACCATGGGCTGTCAATCAGTAACAATATCGCTGATAATACGGAGAACGCAGCCCCACGGGTGGAATACTTCCCAATGACTGAGATCATTCTCATCCTACTTAGAACCGTCCCATTTTCGTTGTTCGTGGAACTCAACTCACCTGCGTACCAAATCTCACCTTACTAATATCCTAGCAGACCCCGGTGCTCTAAAATACAAATAACGCTCCAGAAAAGTCGTTGACCTGTTCACTTTAAGTGTGATGATTGAGTGCTTAGTTCAGTCCGGCCCGAATGACCGTGTGCCCAGATCAGCCCCACCAACAGATGACTGTTCATTTGTTCAATTCAGTCCCGCCTCGGCCCCAGTGACCGAGTGCCCAGTTCAGTTTACCTCAGCCCGATGACTGTCTCGCCCAGTCCAACCCAGTCCCACAGTTCATTCCCACACCAGCCCGATGACCGAGTGCCCAGTTCAGTCCCACTCCGCTCCAGTGACTGTTCAGTTCAGTCCAAGGCGTTCAGTCCCACACAGAGTGCGGACCCAGTGACCGAGTGCCCATTTCCCGGCTGCCCGCGGTCACGGCCAGCGCGCGGCTGCCGCCGCCGGCGCTGTGAACGTAGGTAACGGTTCGGCCGGCACTGAGCCGAGCAGCCGGCGGCGCCGAGCACCGGGCCACAGAGACGAGCAGCGGGTTTGCAGCTAGTGAGACGAGCTAAATAACCAGGTGAGCCAGGGCAGCAGCCCGAGAACCGAGCAACGCACCAGGCCACATACCAGAGCCGGGCAGCGGGTCTGCAGCTAGTGAGACGAGCTCAAGCAGCGGGCAGTGAGCCAGGGCAGCAGCTAAACGAGCAGCAGCCGGTGGCACGAACTGATGCAGAAGATCGAACTAGGCAGGTCGGACGGGCCGGGCATGGGCGGCACTCAGAGAGCCCACATACGGGCAGTGCACAATGGCCGGGCAGGCTAAGGAGGAAGGATGACTTGAGTCGGTGCCTCGGTATATTGACTCACATACCAGGCGTCACAAGTTGACAAGCCGAGTGATGGGCAACAGGAATTAACACCCAGACAAATAAGAAAAAAAAAAATGATAAAAGGGTTAGGTATTAAGTCCAGCGAATCGGAACGCAAAATATAGGATAAGATCATGCAAAGTAGGATCACGAAACATAAAATGAATCAAACAAAACAAGATAAAACAGAACAGGACGGTACTGGGAAGTACTAGACGAGACATGCCGGCTAGACAGGATTTGCAGGTATGACAGGGTAATCTACTTGTATTACATAATGTCTAATGATCATGATAAAAAACATTTAAAGTTATGCGCCTTAACAGTATCCCCATCACTTTAAAGCCACGCCCCATGACAGCAACTATGTCAATTCTCATCATGTTTAGTCAGCGTACGTAAGCACATCTCTGGAATATGTATCTCGTGACAGTCAGACGGGACAGGTTTGAAGAAAAAACACACACTGGGTGTTGCCCGGACTGGCCCCGCCGTGTCACATAATCTGGTCGGTCTTAACATAGGAAGGCTGGTTATGAGGCGAACACCGCACCGACTGACGAGAAGATATCTTTGAATATCGGAGATTTGAAGTCGACAGTCCGTAGGTACTACTTGACGAAGAACAATATCAACCATGTTCGCCGCATCATTGTTATGAACAAGACAAAAGCTGCACTTTCATTTAGGAAATACGCATCAGCTTCATCAATTAACTTCAAATGAAATCATTGATGAATTATAGCAGTCAAACTGATGTTTTTAAGAATGACAGTCAATTTGACGTATTTCATACAGGTAAAAATCTAAACACAGATATGGAAGCAGTCTCTGCACTCTGCAAAGTAGTGTCCCAAACTAAGTCAACGCTAACTGAATCTACTGTTATTACGTTCGCCGTAAATTATCGGCATTATGATCGGGAATCAAATATATTTTTGTTACCGTTTAATATCGGCTGCAATGCATCAGAAGCCTCGCCCTGCGTCATCGCTCCCCTCCAGTCCCCGGAGCCGGCCCACTTGACACACTAGATCGATAGTTTCATGAGCCTAACTCTGCTCCGATCCCGCCCAGTTCGGCACGGCAGGGGGCGAGAGACGCCGGCCGATCCGCTCAGCGCCGCAACTATTGCATCAGAAATTCTCCTGCAATTCTCCTTCCTGCGGCCGGACGAGCAGCGGTTGTCGCTTCCACCGTACCGATTTCGCGAGATTTAGTTGGCATTGCAAGGTAGAATTCAGTCATGGTATTATTGGACAGTACCTAATGGTGGCGGTGGTGACGGGAGATGGTCGTGAAAGTGGCCGGGTGGATCAGGGGCCGGGGTGAGAGCCTCCGATGACGTCAAGGGCCGTCGGTTACGTCAGCCGCTCGGCATGGTCCGATCGACCGACGGAGGACCCGTGGCAGGCCGCTGTGAAACATCAGGGGAGTCCCGGCTATCTGAAATATCTCAAGAGTCGCCATGAGCTTTGGGCTACTGTGATGCTGCAACCTCTAGCTAGGGCACTGAAGTCATGGACCGCAGAATTCATCAAAGCATACCAGTCGAGTGGGTAGATATTGTAGGGGAGTCGTGTAACCTCAAGCAGGTGCGTTTCAGGCCGGCCCGTCCTGAACTCCCCTGCGCCCGTCCAGCGCCGCCGGCGGCGGCAGGGGAGGCCTGGAGTCGGCCGGTGCCGCTCGGACCACCGTCAGCCCACGGCGGCGCGACTGCTGAGTGGCTGGCTGTCGGCCGGACCATGGTCGGCGCAGCGGAGGGGAGGGGAGGGGCCCGCCGACCGCACACCACCGGCGGCCGGTCGAACGGGGTGAGAGGGAGAGACAGCCGGCCATCGGTCAATGCTCATTACCGGTTAGTGATCAGCCGTCAGAGGTCAGTGACCAGCCGTCAGTCGCGCGGCAGGTGGTCTCTCTCAATACCTCGGGGTGGGCTAGCAGCTCCTGAGGCGGGGCTCGGCTGTAATCGTTACTCGGTACTCCGAATCTTGTACACACGAGTACGAGTAGCCGGCACGCGAGGGACACCTTTCCATGCTTCTATCCTCAGGATACTGAAATCCTTCTCCACACCGCCACCCCCTTCCGGGCTGGACAGGCAACTTTATCTCATGCGGGCTGCCCCCTTGGAGCGGCACCGCTGCTCCCGAGGGAACGCACCCCGTAGCCGGGTGCAGTGAGTGCCTTGGGGCTGGGTGGCTTGTCTTCGGACGGGCTCAGCCCCGGCGACTCACTAGGGTGCCTGCCCAGACCAATGTCTCCCCTAATTCCTATCATCCTTCCGGCTCTGCAATGGTCTTGTCGACCGAAAGGGCCTAACCCAACAAAAAAAAAAAAAAAAAAAAACGCGAGGGACCACGACACCCCAGTATGAGTAGTCTGAATGGACCGAGAATTGACTTCACGACCGGCCTGCCAGTGACTGCCAGTGTATAGAGGAACAGGATAACCACCGAGCTCACACCTTTGCAGCCCTAAGTGTCGATTTTGATGTTATTACCAACATATAACTATTGACCGAGAACCTAACGAGTTCCGAAAATCAATCGAAGCCAAACAACCGTGGACCGAGTAGCCACGACCATCAATGGGCACAAAACGGTGCTCTCAGCGTGCGGTGCACGGTACGAGGGCGTGCTCAGTTGACATAGCGAGCTTTCCAGTCAGTCCCGGCCGGTGCAGTGGGAGGTATCTGCACTGGTCGGTGACTGGGGACAGTGTATCCGGAAGCATGATAGTGACACGGGCTGTTACTGTGCTGCGGGCTACGCCAACCTCAGGGTGGAAGGGGAGGGGTGAGATCAACCACCGTTTGCAAACAGCGGCTGCTGCTGACAGCTATCGCCAAACGCCAAAACCACCGACGGCCGGCCACGAAACGAGCATGACGCAGGCGCATGGACACATCACGTGACGGCGGCCGGACCGATTAGGAACAACCCTTCCGACGGCAGCAGGCGGTCACGTGACACGCCCACGCCTCTCGCCGCGCCCGGCGACAGCGAGCACGTGACACTAGCGGACGGGAGCCACAAGCAGCATCACGGGACTATCACGATCCAGACACAGCCCGGTCACGACCGAGTCACGGCGTGGTCACGAAGTATCACGACGGACGAGTAGCTGGAAGACATGAGTTCCGACGTGTATCTCTAGACGCTACGTCACTCTGACCGCCACTAACAGTCAAACTGGCGGACAATGAAGGTCATCTACGCTGACCACCAGCGTAGATGGTGGTCAGACGTAACAAGTCGCAGGACTGTGATGTAACAGTAGTGAAAAACACAGCGACAGCGGAAAGCTTTGGCCGCAGACAGCAGCCAACTCAGCGTGGACGGGATCGGGGTGTTTTTGGCCACCGCCCACCCCACGGTCATCAAAGACAGGGCGTGATGCGAAAACCCGCGGGCGTCGGGAGAAGAGCCGCATAAAAACTCCGCCAGGCGCAGTCACCGGGTCAGGTCGCCCATGGTCGGCTCCGAGAGAGAAGGAAAAAAAACACACGAGTCAGCTCAGACGTCTGTCACTAGGCGGTGAGTTCCATGGATCCCTTTTTACCCCGTCTGTTGTGGCTAGCAGCCGACTCCGTGATGCCCCATCAGCAGAAGAGCCGCTGAAATCAGCTGGTCCGGCCGTGAGCGAGACATCGGCCGTGAGGGAGAGATGGCGACAGCAGAGGAATGCTACCTCAGATCTTAACAAACGGCTCAAAAAGTCGTATTTAATTCAACAGTCGCAAAGATTAGTAGCCGAAAAACAAAATCCGCGCAGATATCACGCGATTCTGAAACAAATGATTGGAAAACGCAAAACATCTCAGATACCACCGCTCGTAAAACCCGATGGTGAACTAGCTACAGGAGACAAAGAAAAGGCGGACGTACTAAATTCCCATTTTGCCAAGCAATCAACTTCAGAAAGACCAGCGGAGCTCCCTCCTCCCCCTGAGTCAGTTATTCCCGAATTGGGCGACATCTTGGTTACCGAGCAGGAAGTTCTGAACGCGCTTAATTCGTTAAATGTTAACAAATCTTGTGGACCCGATAATCTACCCAACAAGATAATTAAGTTAGTAGCTATTTTAATTTATGAACCTCTTGCCGCCCTTTTTAACAAGTCATTGTCGGAGGGAAGATTTCCTTCTAGCTGGAAGGAGGCCAGAGTTACAGCTATTTTTAAAAGAAAGGGTTCTGCATCTCACCCAACCAATTACAGGCCTATCAGTTTGTTGCCCTGTCTATCAAAAATTTTCGAGCGCCTTGTTTTTAAGCGTATTTACCAGCATCTTACCGACAACAGGCTTTTATCAGAAACGCAGAGTGGCTACCGTCCGACGCACAGCACCCAGCTGCAGTTGGTCTATCTAACCCATAAACTGTATGAAGCATTGAATAGTAATCGTGCTTTTACAATCATATATCTTGATGTAGCCAAATACTTTGATCGCATACCACACAAAGGGCTGCTTTTTAAATGTGAACATTTTTTTGGAGTTACAGGGAAGGCCCTTGAATGGCTAGGATCGTACCTTACGGACAGGAAGCAAAGTGTCGCTGTCGGAAACGAAATTTCAGCGCCGCAGAAAATTACAGCGGGCTGCCCACAAGGGTCCGTGTTGGGGCCTTTGCTTGCCTTAATGTATCTGAACGACATTGAGGCAGTCACCACCAGTCCTACGCTTTTATTTGCGGATGACACCGCAATTTTCCTAGCACACAGACACAGCTCGCAAGAAGCAAAGGTGCAGCTCCAAACAGATCTAGACGCAATTGTACAATTCGGTAGAACGTGGGGGATTACCTTTAACGCGCAAAAGACCGTGCAGCAGACGTTTTCTAATAAATTACCAAGTCAGCCTCCTAAACTGTTATTTGACGGGGAACCTGTATCAATACAGGAAAGCCATAAGCACCTGGGAGTTATTTTTTCAACAGATTTACGCTTCCATAAGCATATCAATGATGTAATTTGTAAAATTAATAAGTCACTTGGTCCACTCTATGCCGTAGCTGACTATCTTCCGCGAAACACTCTGAACTTGATTTACAAAATTTATTTGCGACCTATATTCGATTATTGCGATGTGGTGTATGACTCGAATATTACTGTGACTGACGCTATGCGACTAGAGCGAGTGCAGCTCAAAATCGCCAGACTTGTGACATGTGCTCATAGAAGGTCGCCGACGAACGACCTGCTGCGCGACGTTGGGTGGGAAACGTTGAAAACAAGACGTACAGTACACAAACTCTCAGAATTCTACAAGATTAACAGTGAACACATCGCCACGCCACAATTTCTCAATCACATCGCACTCTCCACACGCAACCAGGACACACGAAGAGTGTTGCGAAACGCAGACAACATCACAACACATCACTGCCGCCTGTCATCATTCCGGAATTCCTTTTTCCCTGACTCCATATCCAAATGGAATTCGCTCAGTGCTGAGACACAAAATCAGCCTAACCTTAAGTCCTTTGGGAAGGCAGTCACCAAACACTACGGTGTTCAAAAACCTCCTCATTACTATTTTCTTGGTACCAAATTGGGTAACAAGTTAAATACAAGGCTGAGACTAAAAACATCCGAACTCAATGCTCACCTCTTCAGGATTGGACTGACACAGTCTCCTCAGTGCAGATGTGGCTATAAAAATGAGGGGTCAAGGCATTTTATCTTGTTTTGCCAAATATTCGCCACCTCCAGAATTAAACTTATTCAAAACGTAGTCACAGTGTTTCCTGAGTTTATAAATATGACCGATTCTACGAAAGTAGACGTACTTTTAACAGGCTCATTTCTAACGGAAAGCCAACAGGCAGCTGTCGCTGCCTCCTTCCAGTCTTTCTTAATAGAAACAGGGCGACTCTAATCAGCGATTGCTCGGTTTTGGCGGGGCGGCATCTCGCGGGCTCCCTGGCGGCGGCCGCTGGAACTGCGCTTTTTGGTCGGGTAGGGTCGTGCGGGGCGGCGCTGTTGTCGGCGGTGGCTTGGTTCGGCTGACCGGGAGAGGTGCCTAGACATAGCCCAGACAATTGGGCTGTGCACCAATCCCAGGACGTTCGTCATGCCTATATATGTTGCACATATGTGAAATACAGATGAGATGAGATGAGATGAGACATCGAGCGCCACTGACGTCACAGCTGCCCGAGAGCGTGCGATACGGGCCGCGTAACGTCGCCTCCCCAAACCACTATCTGGCGGTCGTAAAAGGTTTCTGATCCGCTCAATCGCCAAGTCAACAACGCGAGGTGGCACCGGCATCAGAACATGGCGCAATAGTGCACATCACGGCGCTACTGGCCGGATCATCGATCAGTTCCCGGTGGTCCGATCGCACTCGAAAGTGCAGCCTGAGGTGGCCCGGAGCCGGAGGATCAATTAGGCCGATAGCGGCCCGGAAGGCAAACGATAGCGGTCCCCCGCCCAGTCGCACTGATAGCACACTGACGTACGCCGCGCGGAATACACGAGGACGACGGAATGTCGAGGCCCCGGGACATTGGTCACACAGATATAGACACTTCTAACTCCAACTTGAGTGTTTGCAGTTGAGGCAATCTAAAAAGCAAACCCTTCATCCGAATGGATATGTAATTGAGAATTAAGTCATCAGTCGAATGTCAGTATAAAATGAAATGATGAAATAAAATGAAGAAATTGTGCCACGAAACAGGAACAGTGCCAGCCTGCCCCGAACAGTCAGGCTGGCGAAGGGCCAGGGCGTGTGTGACAGCTCGCGACTAGGCGGCAAGACCACAAGATACAGCTCCACCAAGGGAGGAGAGGTCACCGCACCTCCTGCCCACGTGATGTTACGTTCATGTGACGCAACGGACCACTGTGCGCTGCTGCTAACCGTGGACAGGGTCACAGTACTGAGTACGGCCGGTGTGATCACGGAGATGGCGAGGCGAGAAAAAGACCGATAGTTTAAAATAAATCCACAAGCATCGAGAGCTGATTTCGCCCTGTGTTCGATAGAAATTCAAGCAACGCTTGCCTGAATGGGAAGTCAGATACTACAAGAAATTATGTGCGAAACGTCCCGTTTGTCACATTCATCCTGCCGGGTACCGATCGGTGACGACAGGAAGCCAGATGCAGATTATCGTCAAAAAAAGCAAAAAAAAAAAACATCACGGTAAAGGATGAGCTTTAGGGAAACACCAAACATGGCTCTAAGGAGAAAACACGGCGGACTACCCTGATTCGCTGTCAATGCGACACATCTTGACCTGCTGCCAGCTGGACCGGCGGCGGGGGCGGGGGCGGGGGCGGCCGATCGACGCACGCCGCACTCTGCCGCGATCAATACGACCGCCGTCGCCGGGACTGGCACCGCCCCCGCCCCCGCCGACCGACGATGGAACCGGCCGCCCACGCCCGAGCCCGACCCAGCCCAGCGGCCCGCTGGAAAAAACACGACGAGAACGTACATCGGCCAGGATTTAAAACATTTCATTAGGAAAGACTTCTTTTTAAATGCGTCCGTGTCAATTACTTTCTCGTTCGTCAATCCGTGAACTGAATCACTCTTATGTTTCACTAAGTTTTACACGTAACAGCGAACCTCGGTCGGCAATGCTTCTTCATACAAAATTCCGCTAGTGAAATGCTTCAGTTACAAAAAGTAAAATGTATGTGCAGTTAAATGTGAAAAGTGAAATTCGGTGGTAGGTATTGGCTAGCCAATACGGTGGGAGGTGTAAGCATGGTAAAGGGCGGTATGCAGAGGGGGGGGGGGGAGAACATAACCCGGGGCCGCCGGGACCTACCTCTATGTCGGCAGACATCTTCTCCTGAATCCAGGCCTTGGCACCGGCAAAGTCGGTGCCGACCTTGATCAGGCCGAGCTTGCCTCGACGCTTGATCATCTGGTCCGGCTTGGCCACCAGTTTCTGAAGACACAAACACACATTGTTGACAGCTTGGCAATTGAAAACAGACAACAATGAAATAAAGAACAGGAACAGTCGTTTTTTGTGTTTCTGTTATTTGTGAGGCCAGAAAGCAGCAAATGAACAACTTTCCTGTAGAGAAATTCAGTACCAATGTGTTGTAATTAATACACAATAGCACTTTTATTATATTATACAAAACAATAGGTACAAGGGTGAAGAAGTTGAGATGAAATGTAGTGTTTTTCTACTTGCAAATCAAACAATTGATTTTCATATTGAAAAGCCAAAGCAAGAAGTTGGAAATAAAAAGCCATCCCAATCCCAAACATACCTCTGTAGCAAGCCATGGGTTTTGTTTCAGCAGAACTTCCCAGTCAGTATCTGGTCCAACAGCAGCAAACCTGCATGGCTGAACTGCGGCAACACCAGCAAGATGACGGTTTAAAATGTCCTTTCCAGTAGCTTCACGGATTCCTTTGGCAGACATACTTAATCTGGAAACATAATTTGTCACATAAGATTTCACATGTCATGTACCATTGCAACACCATGATATTTAAAAACAGCATTATTTTTTAACTTAACTTTAACTTTTACTTGTTGCTTATGCCTGCTAGGTAGTGAGAAAAAATGATTTAGATGTTAACACCGTACGGTGGCTTCAATTCATATAAATCATCTGCTTTCTAACATTTGGATATTGGCTCAGAATACTGAGCGACCATACTAACAAAGCTAAGCTTGTTGTCCCAAGCACGGCCCTGGCGAAAAAAAAAAAAAACGATTAATTATCGCCGCTCAACCCAAGATTCTTGGCTCAATCAACCATGACCAGCGCAAGCGATGCGATGGGCGAGGCGATACGCCGCTTCAGGTAAGATATAAAGCACCCACAGTTAGAGCCGAAACGAGGGAAACATCTCACCTTCAAATGGAAACGAGAAGAATCAGTACAATGAATTGCCGGCACCAAAATCTGGCACCGCCTCTCACGCGACCCACCCGGCAACTCCTCGACGACTGACGGCGCTCGCAGGCCGCCCAGTTGTAAACTTTGATTACAACGCGCAAGGATATGTCTCACACCCGCCATGATCGCTTTCTTTATAAGTGTTAATTTACTGCAAACATGTATATTTGCACAAATAACAAATAATGTTGTTATTCGTCGAAAATTTATGTTAGGTACTCACATGATGATGGGCAATTTTTATGTGTTTTCAATTATGTTTCAGGAATCATTCAGCGTGAGCTGATTTTATAATTAATAATAAAATTCAGATGGTCCTCGAATTAAATCAAAAGCTTTCAAGTGACAGTCACAAACATGCTTTACCACTGGGAAACGCGTTTTTTTTATCATATCATATCATCTGAGTCCAGAAGTGGTTCAGAATAATTAATAAAGCGGTTGAAAATTAGCGCTTGGCTTCATAGAGAGCAATTCTATAGTTATGAATACCCAGTAAACATGACGACGTCGGCCCAACGTCGGTTCAACCTCGGCCCGACATCGGTTGGACGTCGGATATGCCCGCATGTTCCGACGTCCAGCCGAAGTCCAGCCGACGTCGAGCCGACGTCGGGCCGAGATCGTTTGCCGAGGTTGACGAGATCGTTCGTCGTTGGACCGACGGGGCCGACGTCGGCATGTTTATTGGGACAACGCGGCAAAAATATCAACCGGCGGCGGGATTCGATCCCCCCAGTCGCCGACGTCGGTATGTTTACTGGGACAACACGCCAAAAGCATCAGCCGGCGATGGGATTCGAACCCGTGTCATTCGAACGTGAGGTTAATGCGCTAACCACTACACCACGCAGCCAACTAACGAATTTGGTTTGTTTTGTTGGGTTATGCCCTTTCGGTCTGACAAGACCATTTCAGAGCCGGAAGGAGCATAGGATGGAGACATTGGTCTTCTTGGCGAACACCCTGGGTCCAGTTCATGTAGAGTCCCTGGTCCCATTGCTGTTACGTGGCACTTATTGGAAAGGGCTACCCCACAATGGATTCATATAGCCACTCTTACACACCTGCACCAACGTTTCCCAAAGTGTCCCTTTGATAAGTGGCACTTTGGCAAAGTGACACTTGCCGACTGGCCTTTCTATATGAACTGGGCCCGGCCCTGATGAGTTGCCGGGGCTGAGCCTGACCAAAGGATAGGCCGAGCAGTCCCCAAGCACTCACCGCACCCGGCTACGGGCGAGCTCGGCTTACGGGCAATCCCAAATGGATAAAGTTTCCCGTCCAGTCCGGATCAGGGGGTTGCGGCGTGGAGGAAGATTTGAGTTTCCTGAGGATATTTTGGATACAGAGGCTCTTTATGAAACATGAAACATGTATTTTATATTATTTAAACGGTCAAAACAGCGGCCGATGTCGGTACGACGTCGCCCCAACGTCGGCCCGACGTCGGCTGGACCTCAGCAATTGATCTCGGTCCGACGTCGGCCCGACGTCGGCTGGACCTCGGCTGGACGTCGGAACATGCGGGCATATCCGACATCCAGCCGACGTCGTGCCGAGGTTGGACCGACGTCGGGCCGACGTCGGCATGCCGATGCCGAGTTGCCGACGTCACCCCGACGTCGGCCGAGGCATGTTTACTGGGTATATACCGAGAATTTCATGGATACAATGATGAATTAGAAGGCATCTTCAGCTCAACGTGTGTTACATAATTTGTATGCATTACGCAATAAGCAATAACATTCATTCGGAACAAAATGAACAAAGATTATCTTCATATGCTTGGAAAATTTACTTTTGTATTTTTCTAGTACAAATTTGTTAGCAACGGCATCAAAACCATTTTCTTTCGAAAAATTGAAACGAATCTTACATGAAAAATATTGCAACGCTGGCCAGCGGCGCATAGCATCTTTTCTGCAGCACATTGCAATAAATATCTTGCATTGGGATGTTCATTCTTATTTGTCAGCTTTACAGCTTACTCAGCTGACTCGCTTCCGAAACCTTACGAAAATGTGACGAAAATGTCGTGTTGTTGAGCTTTAGTCGTCGCAATTATACTTTTAAAACTTTTTTTTAGTTAAATTTGTACTGCAATTTCGTAAACTCAGTGTGAGGTAAAAAGACTGAGCATATTTTCAATTTTGATAAAATGACTGTAAGAATTATCCCCGAATAAATGCCGAAAATTGAAGCGATCAGCTGACAAATCTCGTTGGGCGGGTCAAATGCTTTTCCATTGGACGACTATGCAACTTGCACGTGTAATGTGTTGCACAAAATTGACTCACTGCGGCATTTACCATCAACACGTAGTAAGGAAACAGCGGAAATAGCCATTTTGATTTCAATTTTCAGGCACGTCTTTTGTTCGAGAATTGGCTCCGGTGATGGCATATGACATTTTAATCCACTATAAGTTGCATATATCTTTGAGGTTCAGGCAGAGTCTTCCTGGTTTGATGCTGTTATTGTTCTTAGCAAGGCACTCACTTCAACTTCATTCAGTGTTATTTAAGGGCCCTTGTCTTTATGGGAATCCAAATGATCATTTCGACCTAACATGCTTGTTCATTGAGTAATAGCTCCACTGTCTTGCGGTTGACTTTTTCATTGCTTTTTAGATCATTGAATTTGTTTGAAGCAACTAATCATGGCTGATGAAGAACCGAAGGCTGCTGGTCACAGCCCAGCTGGTAAGCTAAATTGTCATTTTACTAACCAACCATAAGGTGTTCTTCAGTTAGATTGAAGGCATGTTTGTATAAAATCATTGAACTTTCATAAGGTGTCTGAAGAAATTTTGTTGAGATCTAAATTCCAAATGGATGATTCCAAAGAAAAAATCACATCTGGATGATTTTTTTTTGAACTTTTGACAAATAAGTGCAGCAGCATGTATGATCCAATGGGATCTGGATAAAGATTTTTATTCAGTCATCGGATTGAAGCATATGCATGAGAACTACACCTCTGGCATTTGCTTTGCAGTTTGCATCAAAGATGTTTTGAAGCAAGTGTATCAGTTACTATGAATGATGAAGGTTGTGTTGTCAAGTTCATTGGTATGGGATGCATTATTGCTGTTTGTTTTTGGTATTCTCATGTTGGTACTGAACAAAATAAAATGTCATCACTGCTTTATCTACTTAAGATTTTTTTCATGTCATCTCTGTGAAACTGGAGATAAAATCTTAACCCATATTGGACCTGTGACTGTTGTTTTACAGTGAAAGTTGGAGGTGCCCGCGTGGTACAGAAGAAGCCTCACAGGGACAGTGAGGGTGAGAGCAAGGAGCCTGCTGCTGTGGACTCGACACAGGCAGTGGGGATGTTTTCACAGAGGTAAAGTTGTATGGTAGTCCTACAGTGTGTGTTTTGTGTGCTCATATATAGTTTAATCTGAAACTTCCTACACCATTGGCTTCCACTCCTGACCACTGAGATACTGACTCCCTGGTCCTGCTCTGGTAGCCCGCCGAAGCTGACGGTGACCTCCGGGCAGCCGGTGCCGGACGGCAACAGCCGGGAGTTCCCCACTGAAGCCGTCAAACACATCCACGAGAAGCCCAAGCCGACGCACATCCAGCCGCGGCCGTCACAGCAGGGCCACTTTATCCACCAGCCCACCAAGCAGTGAGCGGCCGATCTTGCCCTTTGAGCTCCGGCCGGCCGGTCACCGGCCGCCGGGCGCGACACGACCCTTCGCCGAAACGCGGCCCGAAGCATGGCTTTGCTCTCTTGGTTTCAGAGGTGTTCTCAACGTGTGGGCTGCCTGTGAGCTTTATTCTCCGAATGTGAGGACCGGTGAATATGGAATGGTATAATAAGTAGTGGTTAGTGGGTATAAAGAGTGCGGCGATTATTCTTTGGATATTTTTTTATTGTGGTGTTGGCTCTACTTCCAACTTGTGTCTTTGGGTATTGTCTTTTGTGTTTGGGATTGCAGAACTGCTAAACTTTGAAGCTCACAAGGGCAGACTCGGATTTCACTTGAAAGCTCCTGAACACCATTTCGAAGTTGTTCATCTATCGCTTTACCCACAGGGTTTGTCATTGGATATCCACTGCCTCTCATAATAGTTTATAAAATAGCAATAGTTGAGTTGGACGGTTCATGATATGTTGCGGTGTATTCATTCCGGAGAACTAAGATCTGTCCATGTCTACACGGGTCAGAGTCTGAGAACAGCCATACGGCGCTCCGAGCGTCCCCCATCTCCTGGTGCCGCCCTCTCCCCGCTGCCGGCCACGTTGACTGTTTGTCTCCGGCCGAAGGGAGCGCCATGGGCGGGGGCCCAATTCTTCGGGTCGTCAGACGGCCTTTGGGAACCAATTGTCTCTGCGCATGGCGAGGGGTCGCGGGCCCGCGGGGCGGGGCCTGGTCCCGCCCCTGCGAGGCGGTTTGTGTCAATAAAGACGGTAAAATTCCTACGGTGTTTGTGAGTGTGGTCTGGCGGCTGGCGCAGACTGCTGTGACGGTTGCTGCGGCGCGGTGGGGTCGTGGTCCGGCCGTGTGACGCTCGCTCGGAGTGCCCGGCCGCGGACGGCCCACCCGCGCCTCCGGTATCGATCGCCGGGCCGACGGCAGAGGCGGCGGCGGCGACCACGCGGCCCACCGACCTTGGCACGCCGGGCAGGCAACGACCCCCACGCGCACCCGACGCTGGGGAGGGGAAACGATTGCAACACTACGGCAACTCCCGGCGCCGGCCAGCCTCGGTAGTTCGGTACGAGGGCGAGTCGCTGAGGATGATTCTAGTCCCGGCGCTCTCGGCGTACCGGACTGCCCGTGACAGATGCCGGGGCTGGCTAGACCGGTTTTTGTGTAGCGTGGATCTCGTGGTCGGTAAACAAAGCGGAACTGCAGCTGGTTACCGTGGGGAGCAGGGCCGGCAGTGTGGCCTTGGCAGTTGAACAAGCAACCGATTATTTCGAGAATGTTGGGGAATAGATAGTGAATAACCTATGACGGAAATAACAGCGAAATTATGTCCGTCACAACGAGGGCGTCTATTTCAGTTGGGGGCGGTGTTCGGAGGTTGCATATTTGTTTTGTAAGCTGTATTTTAGGACGCTTGTGTGGAGCGTTGCTATCCACAGGCCACAGGGACGTTACGGTTAGAGCGTGACTCTAGTCGTAGCCAAGTCGTAGCTAGCTATAATTTATGCGTTTATCGTTTGCTGAGGAAGGTGTTTGGGTGTAGGTTAGGGCTAGGGTGCAAGCGAAAGGTCTCCTGCAGTAACATCTCAGCCTGTGCTTGATTACAGTAGGGGAGAGTGGGGCACATTCGTGCAAAAAATGGATAAACCCATATATCTGTTCTTTGGTTAGTGCAATGGCAAAATTGTTGATTGTAGTATGGAAACGAACTATTGCAGATAGTTTTCCTCTTTAAAAGTTATCCTATAAAATTATTGCTTCCATTAGAAAAAAATGACTTTTATTAACTCTGAACATTTGCACGAAACTGCCCCACCTATGGGGCACATTCGTTCAAGAGATGGGGCACTTCCGTTCACCCGGCAAAATTCGAGAAATTACCGGGCATTACCAGAAATTTACCAAAGGAAATTGGCAGGGGGTCATTTCACTTGATTCCTTTCGACAAGAATGCATTGCACAACAAATGTAGAAAGAATGGGCTGGCCAACAAGAATGTGCCAACTGCCGGCCTCCGTGACCTCGCCAAGTTCGCGTGAATTGCTCGTCACGACGTCGCAAGCAGTCGAGACTGAGTCAGGCGAGCGTCATTAGAGAAACCTACTACAGATAAAGTCAATAAATCGCAAAAACTAGCAAAAATATGCACGAATGTGCCCCCAGGCAGTGCGTACACGAACCTGCCCCACAACGTTATTAGTAATATATTTCAAAATTTCTTTTTGAAAAAATGACACTTTTTCAACAAACAAGTTTGCAGCAGTTCCGTGAATAGAGTGGGCTTCTTCACCCCCAATTTTGAAAAGCTGAACCACATTTCCGAGTCAGGATCACGAAAATGGATGATATGAGAAAAGTTTGGAAAGCTCACGAATATTACAAATTTGCGTTTTTATCAAGCATGACAGCAGGTACAGTGTTGTCTTCTACGGTGAACGAAGGACGGCAATGATAGACATATTTCCATAATTTACCTTGAGCTCGTGCAGTCACTCGTGTTCCCATAAACTGCTGAAAACGAATGTGCCCCATGCACGAATGTGCCCCACTCTCCCCTACGTCCGAATGCAGAATCCAAGGCCATCTATAGGCAGAATCGCTAGGTGCTTTTGTTGTATTTATTATAATAATATTGTCGGCAGCTCCAAGGCCCTAAATGGCAGCTCATTGTTTCAAAAGTAAAGTTGCCGCTCTAAAGCAACCAACCAAAGGGGCTCTTATTTCGAAGACAAATACATAAACCTCAATTCTGGCGCGCGTGCTACAGAAATTGGCGAAAATGTTTGGCGAACTTTGTGTGGATTTGGGAGCGAATTGTAGAAATAATTGGAAATATTTTTAGTTGTTACTCTCATTTCAAGAGGAGCTATCCAGCTTTTTTGTCCTGAGGTTGAAATCTGTACGTATTTCAAACAATTATCTGGGATTACATTTCTCATGGTGAGCGAGCTGTAAGCTTTCTGTCAAAGGAAATATAGATATCGACCTGCTTTTACCATTTTCATTTTCGTTTACCGATGTCTGTGTTGAACATTAGAAGATTCAAGATAACATTTTACAATAAATCATGACCCTCTTGATATTTGTGAAACAGGTGCCTTTATTTCCTGGTTGCTTTGAGGCAGGGGCAAGGACTTTTACTTGATAACAACAAAAGTGAAGCATTGCGGATCTCCACTTGCGCAGCTTTTGCCTGCCGCAGGCCCCACTCTTGCATGTCACACTTGTGTACTGTCACTGTAGTTCATATTCTGCATTGGCTCTACTCAACCTTGTCCTGTGCCTGCCACTGTCACTTTGCTGGCCTCTAACCACTGACACCTCTACAGCCAGTCAGTGGGTCAGCACACATGATATACTTATACTGTGCAGGCACAAGCTGGCACATCTCACCCTTCATAAAAGATAGCGAGCTATGAAACAGTATAAAATAGACAGGTGTGAAAATACAGCATTGTATTTACAAGTTCAAGTTCCTAAATTTTCAATGTAGACGACGGTTCAGCTTGGTGTAGCAACTCGGTCTCGACCCACCAATTAGTCCACCCAGCCCATTGGTACCTACCTATATATTTCAGCATTGTTTTTTGTAGACAAGGTGGCTGGGCATAAGGAGGTGGAATAAACCTGCCCATTTGCAGCCCTGCAGCACCCTTGCTGTTCTGCGACCCCAGTTGTCTGCTTTGTAACTTCCTGAAGTGACTCACTTGGCTTCCACCGACCCACTCCTTTGGCATGGGAAAATATGGGAAACGTGACCCAGTCCATTACTCTTGTCTGCCCATTTCTTCCGACTGCAGGCAACTGGCTGTGTGACCATCTACGGGACAGGAAAAATGTGCTAGTGATGCTGGTGCACTCGCCAGATGGTATCGATTCCAGACCCTGGACAGTGGCGACTGCAATTCACCTAGCTTCGCCCTCCCAGTTTCACATCAACTATGCATCCGAGAACACCACCTCCCCGCTTGTAATCAGGGATGCCCCCAACATGTGCCGCGGGTCAGCCCTAGCCAGCTCAGCTACAGGCTTCTGACCGTGACAGTTAACCCTCTATCTGCCTTTCGGCTTCAATGTCAGTTTTGTTAGCTACCCGCCAAATATCCCGTAGAAAGTTTGGAGACTCGGAGAGCTCGGTAGACGAGTGTGCAGCGTGCGCCCCATCAGGAGCTGTGTCGGTGCCAGACCGTTGACTCGACTGCAGGGCAGTCCTGTAAGCCATCAGTGCCAGAATATGCCGGTCATGTAGCTCCTGGCACCGTTTCATCTGCTGCCGCTGCTTGCTCAGCTGCTCCATAGCCTCCATCCCCCTGAGGGCAGTAATTAGGATCAGATCAGTAACTTGGTAACATAACCCGTAAGCAGTGGATAATTCTCGGAAGTCTTTTGTGACAAACCGTCTTCCTCCCTGTGAAGTGTCTAGAGGAGAGTGGGGAAAGATGCCCAGGGTTTTACTTTGTCATATATTATTCGAAAATGACGATCGGAAAGCCAAAACTTGGAGTTTCAACGGAAGCCGACATCATTTTTCTCCAAAAATATCACACTTTTGTGCCTGAAATATGATAACTTTTTTTGCTATTAAGCATTTTCCTGAAGAAGTGAAAGGGGGCATCTTACCCCACAGGGTGGGAAAGACGCCCCCTGGCGTTGGGTAAGATGCCCCCTGCACTATAAGTGACATTAATAGGCACGTGAATCGCCTGAACGAATCAGTAGTCCCTTCGAGCCTGCAGTAGACACCAAACGTCAACGTAAGGGCCCTCAAAAGTAGTCGTAAGGGGTTTCAGAGGTCATCGTTAGGGCCATCATAGTCCAGCGTGGCCAAACAAGCCTCCGTGGTGGCGTTCGAAGACCACTGTGGGGCCCTTATAGGTCTTCATGATGCTTGAGGGCCCTCGAGCCCATCGTGGGGACCTCAGATGCCAGCGCGGCCCGTGGAGGCAACGTGGGAGCCCTCAAAGGATGTCGTGAGGGGCCCTGGAGGCAATAATGGGGCCTACAGAGGCCGTCGTGAGGGCTCTCAGAGTCAGATGCCGCCCAAAAAGTCGCCAAGTGGGCCGAGAGACCGGCATGGGGAGCACCGGACCGTACCGGACTCTCAATAGTCCCAGATCGGCTTTTGTCTCTCATCACAAGTATGTAATAAATTATTTGACGGGCTGCTTGAAGGACAGCCTACGGATTTAGGGGGGCGTCTTTCCCCATCAGGACAGGGGGCATCTTACCCCAAGGTACCGAAGTAACATTAAATCAGCACAATTTGTTAGCCATAAAACTACACCCTGAAACAAACTGTTTGGGACACAGTACACGCATGTTAATGTATCACGACTATAGCAAGGGACGCAAAAATATCTACCTTCTTTGATATTTACAATGTTTTGACACCAAAATATTTTTTGAAAGCAGCAAATAAAAAACATGCGATTACCAACCAGCCGTTGCCCAACTGAGTTTCGCAAATTTTTGTGCAGTTAACAAGGCAGGCTTCCGCTTTACGCTAAGAACATTAATTTCTAGGTTCGATTCTTTGTTTCCCCGCTAGAGGGGGTGGGGCGTCTTTCCCACCCTGGGCATCTTACCCCACTCTCCCCTATTATCAGCGATGCCATTTTTGACAAACAGAAATATCATTTTTTTATACCGATACCGCAGCTGATGATGTTTCCGTGGTACCGGAACATTGTTCTTGTAAGCATGACGTGCTGACACCTGATCGATGCTG
Organism: Amphibalanus amphitrite; assembly: GCF_019059575.1. Taxonomy (NCBI): domain Eukaryota; kingdom Metazoa; phylum Arthropoda; class Thecostraca; order Balanomorpha; family Balanidae; genus Amphibalanus; species Amphibalanus amphitrite. The sequence continues at coordinate 9,313 of NW_024882708.1, read as the reverse complement.
TGTGCAGTTTTGAATTAACCAACGGGTGATCGGCTTATGGCCAACCAGTGCTGTAAGTTCAGGTGGCCGAATAGATCAGCCACTAGCCAGCTATACATCACATTTTTCACCCCCACGTTAGACCCAACATTTTTTTTTCAATCATAGCGTAAATTTTTTATAACACACAACCATAGGGACAGGATGCATCGGAAAGAAGGCTGGAGCTATGTATGTCTAGAGCGTGAGGCCAAGCCGCCTTTGTTTCTTTCTACATTTTTCTTGCTTTTAATATATATTTTCTTTATCATATGTGCCGTTTCTTCAAGCTTTGAGAACCAACTAATGTGACAATGTCTGCCTTTTTCAGCCACGATGCCGACAGCGCTGACGGAGTGTCTTTCCATCGAGATGGCGGCGTCGGAGCCCTGGGCCCCGGACGCCGTCCTCTATACACCCTACATCACAGAACAGGTAGGTGTGTGGGGCTTAGGGAATCAGTTACCACCCTACATCACAGAACAGGTAGGTGTGTGGGGCGCAATGAATCAGTTACCACACCATCATCACAGAACTGATGTGTGAGCCACGTGCTACGCTTTGGCCGGACCAATGGCTACCAAATGCAGGCTGTACTCATAAATATGACAAGGGTTTGTTCTCAACATGGCACATAATAAACATGAACATAATAAACATGGCATAAATGTTATCTGCTGTTATTGTTTAATGTAACTGTCCAATTTCAGTGCTATGGAAGTGACGTAAAACGCTAACATATTTTCTTTCCTTCCTCCTGTGGGCTACACATCACAAATACATATAGTTGTACTTTTTCATTAAACGTTGAACATGTTACTAAACCTCTCTTTACCGACACAGAAATACTTCCACCCAGCGCCCTGTACATAATATCTTGATCTGAGCACATACTTCTCGTTCTGATCTCTACCCAACTGCGAAATGCGATATGACCACTACCCGTTCGGTCTGAACTCTAGCCTCGTTGTCTTACCCCTCGGTCTGACCACAACCCACGGCTGCCCCCCCCCCCGTCTGACCATTACCCCACGCGGGTGTGCCGACAGATCCTTTTGGCCGATAGCGCCCAGTGTGTGGCCGTCCAGGCGTTCCTGCGCATGTGTAACCTCGAGTACACGGTCGAGCAGCGGGCCAACGCCGAGAACATGTCTCCCTCCGGCCGCGTGCCGCTGCTCAGGTGCGTGAAGCGGGACTGTGAATGTTGCTCCGTTCGGTGAACTTTCCGGGGTTTCGGGGGATAGGCTGTTGTCCTTAGGGCGTGTGTCCAGTTTGGTGATCTGTATTTCTTCACCGTTATTTCGCGAGGCAGAAGCTGATTTTACCTAAGCCAATGCGAATCCTCGACATAGCTCCCTTGGCCAGACCTAGCGAGTGCACGTCCTGCGCCAAGGGGCCTAGCTGTATTCGATTGGACAAGAGACATAGTGTAATCCGCTTTGGACTACGGGACCTGTTCCGGCCCCTTGCAATGCGTCAGGCGCAGGCCTGTTTTGTAAGTGCGTCTGAATGAACATTAGATTATTTTCTCTAAAATCGACTATCTCTTTTCCTAGGTATTGACATGTTTGGCATGTTGACAGGTGCGGCAAATTCGTCATCTCCGAGTTCGACCCGATCGTGGCGTTTGTCACCAAGAAGGGCGTCGTGCTGAATAGCTTGGACAGCAAGCAGCAGGCGGACATGCAGGCATTCATATCGCTCGTGCACAACATCCTCGGTGGGTGCTACCGGCGGACGGAGGCGGTAACCACGTGCTTGTCGGCGGGTTTGAGTTCTTCCTCTATTTTTCTAAACGTCGCCGATGTTTCCGCGCGTTTCGTGGATAATCTATGATCTCATTTCCAATAAAACGTCTACTCGGTAGCATCGTAAATATATCTGTGAAATACGATGCCATGTTGTGCTACGTAGTGCAAGATGTTAAAAAAGTTGGAACACTTCGTGATTCTTCCCACAAATTATGTCATTTTCGTGAAACGCTTCCGGTTTGTGGCCAAGTAGGTATTCTAGCGAGTACCACCCATATATTATGCAATGAATTCAGCTCCAAAAATATCCCAAAAAATCATCGCTACGGTAGGTGTGCGACCTCTATTAACCGTGCCCACCCGTGTCTGCAGGTAACGCCGAGCTCTACCTGTCCTGGCTGGACGGTGAGACGTTCGAGACGGTCACGGCGCCCCGCTACGGCTCGTTCCAGCCGTGGCCGCTGGGCGGCGTTCTCACCTGGCTCCGCCGACGCAAGATGGCAGCACGGCTGCAGGCGCTCCAGTGGGCTGACAAATCGCTGGATGCCGTATACGCGGAGGTGAGGGGGAAGAGAAAAGTGCAAGGCAAAGCAGAGGGAGGGATATAGGGATTTGTAAGCTCTTTGAATTCTGAGCTGCTCCATTGCGAGCTTCTGCTAGTTATTGCGGTGAGTTGACGGTAAAGCTGGTCAATGGCCATTGGATCAGCTATTACCCAAGTTCATGAGCTTTCGAGACAATGTGTGGATTCTCTGACGAGTCGCGGGGAGTGGCATTATGGACTGTCAATTTTTTATGAATGTGCTTTTCGATAAGCGTGTTTTGGTCTTTTATCCTGCGTGATACTCGTAGATAGCGAACTTCGACAGTTAATCAGCAGTTTAGATCGGCTTATCAGTTGCATTGCCACACACTTGCAGCTGCAGCATTTGAACGCATCGGTTTTGACCCATGTGCCTGCGCTCATCAACTCGTCTCCCTCAGCATCAGTCCAGCTCATCCCGCCTCACGGCCTCGGCTTCTTCAGCCCTTCGCCCACTCACCCTCCACTGATTCATTCCTCTTACTGACACTAACGCTCCTTGAAGTCCTGTCCTGTCCTTCTTAACCGATTCCCCACCTCCCTCGTTAACCCCTTCTTATCGCCTCTTCATTCCCCGCTAACATTCCTCTCTTCTCTCCATCAGGTGGACACGTGCTGCCGCGCGCTCTCGGAGCGTCTCGGTCGGGAGACGTACTTTTTCGGCAGCCAGCCGACCCCGCTGGACGCCCTGGTGTACGGCCACCTGTACACCATCATCACTACACCGCTGCAGGACACCCGGCTGGCCAGCATAGTCAACGGCTACAGCAACCTGGTGCGGCTCACCAACCACGTGGACGCAGAGTACTTCAAGGGAATCGAGATCATCGGCTAGGGCGATAGAGCCGCGACGGAAGGCGTCGCTCGACCGTCGGCAGAGTAGAGAGAGAGCGAGGGAGAGACTGGAGAGAGTGTGAGAGGGTTATGAAGCGGACTTTTGAGGTGAATGGAGGACGTGGGTAGTGATCGCTTGCTGAGATATTCTTGTAGAAATGCAATGGCTTTGTGATACGTCAGTGCTGCTTGAAGTGTCGTCAGGTCACCCGTTGCGAATTGGAGTTCGTCTTGGGTTAGGCGGTGTCTGAGACTGCCAGGGCCGCTGGCTGGCGATGTATATTGTTGTGTGTCTTGTTGTTATACCTGGGACTCGCGATGAGTCTGTGACTTTGAAGCCATCGTTGAGATCGTGCATATTCGTTGACTACGGAATACACGGATCTTAACGAAAGGAGTCGTGACATTTGTATTGGTGGTGATAGGAATGCGATTGCTGAACATAGAGTTCCTGTGTCCTATAATACGGCCCATGTTTTCACTTCACCGCCACCAAAACCACCATTTTGTTCCTTTGTATTCTCACTGAATGCTATGTAACGAACCTCAGCGAAGGCGTAATCGGCGCTTTGTCACGAGATTCGATATTTTGACTTTTTGCTTTTTTCTAGCGCATCTGAGACATTTTATTTTTGACGCATAAAACACTGTGACGTATTTTCTGTTTTCATATCGAGAAAAGTACTCTATTTTCTGCATGATGTACTGTAATGTATGTTTCCCACACTATATTTTGTTAGAAATCCAGTAACCGTCAATATTCACCTGTAATCTCCACCTTGCCGCCAGCCGAATCACTACCTCTCTCTATCTCGCCACAGGAGATGTCGCCTCTCCTCTAGTACCGCCTCCACTCCCGGGCGCCGCACACCATGTCTGTGCGCCCGCTGGAGGACGTTTGGGAGGTGCGTGGCCTGCCGGTGGTCGGTGACCCCTCTGACCCGGGTCAGGTCACCGCCTCCGGTCCGCGGGCCGTCTCCTCGTCGGACCTCAGAGCCGCTGCCGACGACGGCGGCGGCGTGGTCGGACGGGTGGCCATCATCCGAAAACAGAGGTCAGTGGTGTCGGAGCGAGCGGGAACGGATGATTCAGTGAGTACTGATTATTGTGGGCCGTAAAGGCGTGCTTTTTTATTTCATGTATAAAATGCTATCTAGAGCTCCGCCTCTGTTTATAGGACGTTTGTCGTATTTTCAAATCTGTCGAGGACGTGCCCTATCGAGGACCTCACTGGATGCGTCAGGTTTATGCTGTAGCCAGAAGGGGATCCGATCAAGTGAGATTTTTTTACGGAGCCAGAAGTCCAGTCCAACTCGTCCACAAATCATCGACATGCTTGATGGGCTTGTTGGCAAAGTTTTATATATGCCCAACCCACCTGATCTTTCCCCGGCCTGGCCAGTGTAACCAACCACCCAACCCGACCTCCCCATTCCCCCTCCTGTGACCCCTCCACTCCGTGACCTTCCCCTCCCCTCCTCCCCCGACCAGGTTCGTACGTCTAGAACAGGAGCGTCGTCGTGAGATGCGCCTGGTCGAGTCGCGCATCGAACAGGTGGCAGTGGAGGAGGCGCGGCGGATGACCAAACTGCTGGGGTACGGCGAGGACGATCTGGTCCGCTGGAAACGCCGGATCGAGCCGCAGCACTTCAACACGGTACGATACGGACACGGTACAACACAGCAAGGGGATAGATATATCGAGGGCATGCAGGGATATATCGAGGGACAGCGACAGCTGGGTACGATTTGGTATTTACAACACCGGTTGATATCGGACTGAGCAGGATCTGTGCAGCCGATGACTTGCAAGTTTTCCAATAGTGAATCTATCCGTGCAAGGAGCCGCGAGGGGCAGCTCTTATTTCCCCTCTGCTCATGAACTTCGGACCGCGGTCGTTCATTTCTGATGTTTGTGATCTGTTAATTCTTTATTTGATTCTCAGTAGGTATATACTTTGACTTCGAAATACTCGAAGTCGAAGCACATATCGAGAATCAAATATCAAATTAGACCTGATTACGAACCGTTTCATTGCTGGTTCTTCAATAAATTTGTGCCTGATCTAACTCACTGTTCGACCTGATTATCGCTGATGTAATTGTAAATGAGTTCCCAGAAGTCGTTTCTTGATGCTCCCGATTACCGTATCTTTGTGCCGTTGCTGGGCCGGCGGCTAGTCAAAGAACACCGATCTGTGATATGATCTGTCCATCTCTAACGAACCGGTCCGATCTCTTTCGGCAGTACTCGGCGGCAGACTTCACCACCCTGATGGAAGACCTGCACGCTATCTACCGGGCAAGGCAGGAGATCATAGCTGACTGCTTCAGCCGACAGATGTCGCTAGAGGCGGAGCGCACGGCGCGCCTCCGGGACGTGTTCAAAAAGTACCATCCGCTCCTGACCAGGGCGTTTCACAAGATGCCTGCCGAGGTGAGAAAATACGGGCTCAGCCCGGCGACTCACTAGGGTGCCTGCCCAGACCAATGTCTCCCCCTATATCCTATTATCCTCCCGGCTCTGAAATGGTCTCATTGGACCGAAAGGGCCTAACCCAACAAAACAAAAAAAAGTGAGAAAATGTAGAAACGCATCTACTCGTAGTGGGTTCCAATCGCACCGAACAATAGTTGGGACAAAGTCGGGTAAAATAAAACAGCTTGCGTGCCATGTATCAAAACGTGAGCCAGCCCGCTTTTCTCGCAGAAGTCACTCTTACCTGCCATTCAGTCTCACCTCACGGCGACGTGAACGATCCTCTCCTCTCCTCAGGTAGAGGAGCAGCTGGAGCTGGAGGCGGTGGCGCTCAACGAGATGATCCTCAGTAACCTGCGCCAGTACGCCGAGCTCCGCTTCAACCGGCTCACTGCTGAGGTGGAGGCTAAGCAGAAGCTCAAGAACCTGTGGAAGGTGCGCCGGGACGCCTGGCGGACGCTCAATATACTGCAGGTGAGTGGTAAGGTGTCTATGGAGCTTCCAGGGCGCTCTCAGTCAGTGTGCCCGCTGCCCAGGGTGCTCGTAATGCGGGCGTGAGAGCCCCGAGAGGCTGGCGCACACATATAACGAGCAAGGCGATTGACCATGCTTTAGGTACTTCCTGCCAATTGATTTTCATTTATACGGTCATTACAATTTGTGCCATTGCTAGAACTTTGAAATCTTCACCAAACCTTCACATTCCGAAACCGAACATTTAATTACAATGTCCATGTTATTATCCCGAACTCCTAGCCCCCCTCATCTCCTGCGTTCCGGGCAGGCGGAGAAGCGTCTCTCCGAGTACCTGCGGGCGGCCGCCGTGGAGAGTCACGTGGAGGCGTCTCTGGCAGAGCTGGAGACGTGCATGGACACCGTGTGGCAACACTACCGGGAGCACGTGACCGGACTGCCAGACCTGTTCCTCAAACACGTCACCGACGAGTCGGTGGATGAGTGGCAGGTTCGTAGGAGAATGACAAATGGGCGAGTGGCAAAAGATAAGTCGGGGGTGTATAAGCCGGTAGATGGACGAATAAAATGTCGATTAAACGTTACCGACGAATCATAGATAGGTCCGTGAAGGAATAGCACGTCGGTAGCATATCACCAGCGAGTGGTAGGTCGGATAACTAATTGCCAATGAGACGGTAGACGAATGACAATAGCAGGCCAGTTGCATATAAGTTAGCGTTTCAAAGGTCAGTAGCAGGCATGCTGACGAATGACAGGCCGGTGTCAATCTACCAACGAGCCGGGTCATCTCCGAGTCGGAAGGATCAGATAACTACATGCCATTTCAGCCGCCATTACCACCTGGGTCTGTGTGTGCGACAGGACCAGGCGTACGAGATCCTGAACTCTATGAGCACCATGGTGACGGCGCACTGCAAGTCGTACCGGCGACTGTACCTCGACCTGGAGAACGCCTGGTACGAGCAGCTCGACAAGGTCGGAGACGACCTGGTGCACAGGTCAGTCGGGCGGAGCGGAGATGACCTCAGGTCAGTTGGCTCAGAAGTCAGATGATCTGAGATCAGTCTGCTGGGTAAGGTCGAGTAGGAGACCTCAGGTCACTCGGCTGGGTAAGGTCGGATGGAAGATCTCAGGTCAGTTGGCTGGGTAAGGTCGGATAAGAGATGACCTCAGGCCATTCGGTTGGATAAGGTCGTAGACGACCTCAGGTTAGTCGGGTGGATAAGGTCGGATGCAACCTCAGGCTAGTGGGCTGAGACGACCTCAAGTAAGTGGGCTGGGAAGGTCGAAGACGACCTTAGGTCAGTCGGCCGGATAAAGTCGGACAGGGGACGACCTCAGGTCAGTGGGCTGGTAACTGTGAGGATAGGTCGAGGGATTATCTCAGGTCAGTTGTATTATGTGGTTGGAAATGTGCGTGGGTGACTGATCAGTGAGTTGTCTGGTTGGGACAAGTCACGACCACGGCATCAGGTCCGTCAGCTATCACCAACGGGGATAGAGGAGAGCAAGATTACTTTACTACTCAGAGGAGAGAACTTGGATAGGGAGGAGGACCTATTTTTGCCTTCTCTTTATCCCTCTTTTTCCCCTTCCTTTTCCGTTTAAATCAAACACTTTGTTACTGTTATCGGGATTTTCTGGTTTATTGCACATGATAAACACTTCACGTTTGCATGGACATGAGACAGAACAGTTGCGAAGATGGTAACCGCCCAGTGATTCCTCAAGACCTCTTGGATAAGCGTAAGCAATATCAGTCAAGTGGGACATATCCACAGCCAACGTATGACTTCATGATGACAGATAACAGAAGTTTCGGACGGAAGTGGCCCTAAGGAGGCACGTGATGAGATGAGACAGGGGACCGCTGTTGGACGGGAGCAGCTCGGCGAACTTCGACTAGCAGACGGCTGGCACCCGTCAGACGGCCAGCTCAGCCGGTGTGGGTGTAGCTGTAGACGTAGCCCTGGCCGTCCTGGGACAGCGCCACATTGCCGGTGTGGAAGTTCTTACGCACGGTGCTCTCCGTGGTGGTGGTGGTGGCGGGGATCGCCTGTCGTGCCGGGTTGTAGTTGATCTCGAACGCCGAGGTGACGGGCTGGCGCACCTGCTGGCGCACCGGCTGGCGCACCGGCTGACGGACCGGCTGACGCACCTGTGTGGGCGCCGGCACCGGGGACGGCTCGTAATACTGCTCCGGGCCGCTGGGCAGGTCCGGAGTGGCGTCCACGTGCGTGCTGCTGATCACCTTGAAGCCACCAGCGCCGGCCGTGTACTCGACGCGGTACAGCTGACCGTCGTCGCCGATGAACTCGTACGAGCCGCGGCGCTCGCCGTCGTCGCTGGTGGTCTCCTTGAAGAGCACGCCGTCCTCCTGGGCGTAGGCCACGTCTGAGCTGCCGTCCAGCCGCACCTGGCGGGTCTCGGCCAGGATGGCGGCCGTGGCCGGGTCGCCCGAGAAGAGGCCGCGCTGCTGGGGCGCCGCGGCGCACGCCACAGCCAGGCTGCACACTACCAGAAGTCTGTACATCCTGACGGCGGCTGTAGGAGGACGGGTGTCGAGTGATGCCGACGGCCGGCGCGCGCCGTCTTATGTAGCGGGGCCCGCGCGCCCGGCGGCGGCGGCGGCGGCCTTCGGACGGGTCCGCGGGCCGCCGGGCCGGTCTCACGTGCCGCCACCGGTCGCCGGTGACGGAGGAACCAGAGCAGACGGACGGACCGTGACGGGATGACGCCGGCTGGCGGCCAGCCGCACCGGCCGAGCAGCGGCTGCCTTCATGACGTAGGACTTGGTGCGGCCGCCTCTTGAAAACATCGACCATCGAATGTTTGCACCGATGAATTCGGCTGTAGGTCTCTCGCTCCAGCACGCTTTTTCATTGCTGTCATGGAATGCATGTCAGCCACTTAGTGGCGCCTATTAAAACGGCATGCTGTCTTATTATCCTACATAACGACGTGTTCGTGCGGCTAGATTTCGCTTTATCGCATTCAAAGATTAATAGTCAAAACAGTTCATATGTCCGAGAAAAATTATGGAGCAATTACAGCGGACCTCCTTGCAACACCCCTTATGTGGCAGATTCTGTTATTTACATTCTTCATCACCTACCGGCTGGAAGCAGGCAACGAGTCCTAGTTCATTGCACGCCATAAATCCAATTAAAG